>NC_043974.1:21284449-21386949 GCF_902148855.1 Sphaeramia orbicularis | reverse complement strand
TTTGTAAATAAAACTATGTCTGGTCATTAAAAAAATGTGTTTCAGTTCACACAAAAAAAAGTAAAATGTGCTGTGCAAGAATACCAACTGAAAAAAAAAAAGGCCAAAAATTAAAAATATCTGGACATAAATGTGTCACCACTGATAATCCTGAGTGACAGCTGACGAAACTATGGCTGTTTAAACTTATTTTAATGGTCAAAACATTTCATTAAAATGATAAAAATGTTTGTTCAACGTCAAAAAAAAAAAAAAAAAAAAAAAAGAAACAACATAACATTGAAACATACAGTCCAGTGCAAAAGTCCTACATGAACATAAGGTTTGTTGGTTCAGTAAAGTTCTAATGACCACACATATACTTTTCATAGTCTCTAATCTGGATATACACTACTAACAAAAAATTAAGGATTTTTTTTTTTGGTCTTTTTTTTTTGTCATTTTTGCCATTTGTAAATAAAACTATGTCTGGTCATTAAAAAAATGTGTTTCAGTTCACACAAAAAAAAGTAAAATGTGCTGTGCAAGAATACCAACTGAAAAAAAAAGGCCAAAAATTAAAAATATCTGGACATAAATGTGTCATCACTGATAATCCTGAGTAACAGCTGAAGAAACTATGGCTTTTTAAACTTATTTTAATGGTCAAAACGTTTCATTAAAATGATAAAAATGTTTGTTCAACGTCAAAAAAAAAATGAAACAACAGAACATTGAAACATACAGTCCAGTGCAAAAGTCCGACATGAACATTAGGTTTGTTGGTTCAGTAAAGTTCTAATGACCACACATATGCTTTTCATTGTCTCTAATCTGGATATACACTACTAACAAAAAGTTACGGATATATTTTTTGTCATTTTTGCCATTTGTAAATAAAACTATATCTGGTCATTAAAAAAATGTGTTTCAATTCAGTTCACACACAAAAAAGTAAAATGCACTGTGCAAGAATCCCAGCTGAAGAAACGTATTTTAATGGTCAAAACATTTCATTAAAATGATTAAAATGTTTGTTCAACGTCAAAAAAATGAAACAGCATAACATTGAAACATACAGTCCAGTGCAAAAGTCCGACATGAACATTAGGTTTGTTGGTTCAGTGAAGTTCTAATGACCACACATATGCTTTTCATAGTCTCTAATCTGGATATACACTACTAACAAAAAGTTAAGGATACATTTTTTTTCTCATTTTTGCCATTTGTAAATAAAACTATATCTGGTCATTTAAAAAATGAGTTTCAATTCAATTCACACACAAAAAAGTAAAATACGCTGTGCAAGAATCCCAACTGAAAAAAATAGGCCAAAAATTAAAAAATATCCTTAACTTTTTGTTCATAGTGTTTGTGAAGTATGTCCAGCAAGAAAAACAAAAGTTTCAGGGAAAAAACAGCTTCTATAAACCAACAAGGTAGTATTTAGTGTGACTTTGCACTTTACATGTATTTAACCCTTTTGTTTAGATAATGTCAGATTATTGTGTTAATTTTCTGATGTTTTATACCAGGTTCTATTCAACACATGTCAGATGTTTCTAACTGTTTGTGCTGCCTCTTGTCATGGGGTCAGAGGTCACGCTAAATAGTGACTTTACCCTTTAAAGTACAATACAAAGAAAGTAATATCAGCCAATATGATCATCATCATATAAAATGTGTCGTCAGTGATGGTATTAACAGATATTTATCATGCTATATTAAAAGTTTTTGATGTGTTTGAATCTGTGTTAATTCAAAAATAATGTGATGAAGGGTTAAAACATGCTAAAATAGTAACTATTTTCATATTCATGATGACATTTTCTTTAAGGAAGCGATCAATACCGAAAGATAAAGAAAGAGAGAAAATAAAGAAACAGAAAGAAGCATCAGTATCAGTACTAGCCAAAAGTTCAACTGCTGTATCATAAGACATAATACTGTGAAATAACAAAATGAAAACATAATGAAACACCAAGCAAGACACTGAAGACATAAGATCTAACAGAACACATCTGTATATCTTTATTTTCTAATGCAATGCTTGTTTTGTTAATTTTTAGTCTGATGACTGCAATATGAATTCTGAAAATAACAGTATATTTACTTTTAAATAGTAGTTTATTACTGGTATTTCATAAACAGTTGGCAGCATTTTAGAAATTTAAAGGAAGAACAACATTCTATTCTATTCTATTCTATTCTATTCTATTCTATTCTATTCTATTCTATTCTATTCTAGAATTATAAGGATAAATAATATATAGAAATTATTCAGTATTCATGAGGGGGGTTATAATTTAAGGGGAAGAATTAACTTTAAAATTCACTTAATACACATGACTAGGAAGGGTTTTTGTGTTTCAGTCAGCGGGGTGAGGCTGAGGAACGGATTCAATATAGAGTTAAAGCAATGTCCAACATGAAAGAATTTAAAAGGAGGTACAAAGACACAATTTTTAAGAGGTACAGGGATGAGGGGGGTGTTGGGTATCACTGGGTGTTATAAAGATGTACAAGTATGTGATATGTGGTATGTATATGTATATGTATATGTATGTACAGGGTGGGGAAGCAAAATTTACAATGAACATTATTTGTTTTTTCTCAGCAGGCACTACGTCAATTGTTTTGAAACCAAACATATATTGATGTCATAATCATACCTAACACTATTATCCATACCTTTTCAGAAACTTTTGCCCATATGAGTAATCAGGAAAGCAAACGTCAAAGAGTGTGTGATTTGCTGAATGCACTCGTCACACCAAAGGAGATTTCAAAAATAGTTGGAGTGTCCATAAAGACTGTTTATAATGGAAAGAAGAGAATGACTATGAGCAAAACTATTACGAGAAAGTCTGGAAGATACTATTAAAGAAGAATGGGAGAAGTTGTCACCCCAATATTTGAGGAACACTTGCGCAAGTTTCAGGAAGCGTGTGAAGGCAGTTATTGAGAAAGAAGGAGGACACATAGAATAAAAACATTTTCTATTATGGAAATTTTCTTGTGGCAAATAAATTCTCATGACTTTCAATAAACTAATTGGTCATACACTGTCTTTCAATGCCTGCCTCAAAATATAGTAAATTTTGCTTCCCCACCCTGTATATGTGTGTGTGTGTGTGTGTGTGTGTGTGTGTGTGTGTGTGTGTGTGTGTGTGTGTGTATATGTAGGTGTACATGTATATGTGTGGGTGTGTAGATCTGTGTATTAATATGTATTAGTATGTATTTACATATATATGCTATTGTATTATGTGTTTATGTAAATCATATTATATTGGTTCATAATAATGTAACACCAGAAACTAAATTATTTAATAAGTATCAGTCACATTATGGTATATATAATATATATGCCTAGACTAGGAAGGTTGTTATTGTTATTGATTATATAAGGAGAAGGGGTGGGAGTTTATAAGTTATACTTCTTCTCACTCCTTTTCAAATATGTATTATATGTCTTATGTTTAAGTGTTTTGTTTATTTATTTTCTTTTGTTTTGACATCCATATTTGAAAGAAATACATCAATCAATCAATCAGTCTTTTTCAACATCAAATTATGTGTGTATATGTAGTAAAATGAGGTAAAACAACAGAACAATCCTAACCCTAACCCTGTAGCTGAAATGTAAACAAAATAAATCCAAAAGACAAAAAATAAAAAAATGCAGATTTGATATTTATCACCACATAAAATCAGATTGTGATAGATATATTTTTTCACCTATAGCCTTTTGTAATGTGCACATTACCCACACATTTAGAAAAACTGTTAAAGGACAAATAATGACAAGTGTCATAATATAGTTTTATATTGTGATAAATATCATTGCATTGGTTAGTTTTGTTTAAATTATCTTTGCTTTCCAAAATGCCTCAGATATGGTTTTAACTTAATTTCTCTCAACTTTGATTTAGGAGTTGTTTTTTTTTATCCATGTCTATGATATTTAATGTACTACTTCCAAATTTGTAATTAATTAATTTTTTCCCAGCTAAATGTCACTGTGTTAGGTATGTTAGGACGTTAGGTGCGTCAGCATTCTGTGAATTGTGAGGCATTTTGTCCAGTCATTTTCCTCCCTAGAGTAGAGCGTCTGTACATAACATTCTGCACTGAATTTCTCATGCTTAAGACTCTGGGCTGCAGAGTCAGGAGTTATGAAATCCCTGCAGTGACAAACAGTAATAGTCACATCCTTCCACTTCCTGAGGCTAAGGCCTCTCATAAGTTTCAGTTCAAACCTCTTTTCTTTACTTGAAGCAAAGAGTAGTTTGTCGAGGTGGTGCAGCGTGTCAACTACCATGTTCTCAAATCAGACACATTCAGCAGAAAATATGGAATGTAAATAGAAATGTGAATCAATATGAGGAGGATTTGCATTGATTTTAGGCACTACACTTAGGCTCAATCATCAGTTTGAGTAAATTTAAAGAAAATAAAGTCAAAATTCTGTGATTCCAGCTTATGAAATGTTAATCTTTTCCGTCATTTTGGTCCTCAGTGACTGTAAAATCAACATCTGTTTTGCTGAGGTCGTCATGTTTCTTTTCTTTCTTACATTTCCCAGACCAAAAGGCTAATCGACAGTATAATCCAGTCTGTTATCATCCACTTTTGTTAGTTATACTGGAATAAAGCATAACAAATCTGACAGTTCTTTCAAGTTGAGTTCACTATGAATTCCCCAATGTCCTCATTTACAGATCAGGGTTTGTTTTTTTTGTTTTTTTTATTAAACCCAATAGAATCTGTTTCTCTGTCATGTATTTTGCTTCATACGTTATTTATAATTCAACTATTTTCTACAGCTCTCTGGGAAAGTCGATTCCATTGTGTCTGAATGGGCGGATGCTTAGTGTTTGTTTTTTCTTGCAATAGCAGTTACAAATAATCCCACAGCTGTACTTTAATCGCCATCTTCTCACATGAACAGACTGACTTGAAGGAATGAGTGGACGTTCACCAAATGCATACAGAAGCCTTGTGTTACCAGATTTCTGTCTTTTTTTTTTTTGTTTTTCCTTTAGCTCAAGACACACTGCAGCAATATATATCCCTAACCTGGGCCAATGGGATGTTTCCAGAGATTTGCTGGTTACCTCCACCAGAGAAGCCAGTGCAAAACGGCAAATATCAAATATGTGTATCAACAAAGAAGGACAACATAACATACAGCGTGGACATTACTTCAAAAAAGAACTGCGTAAGGTTTTTCAATATTTATGCATGTTGTTCACTATGTTTGCTCTACAGTACGTCCCAGTATCCAGTTTACCAGTTGTCATTCATTGACCACTGTAGAGGATTTACTTGTACATAGTTGGTCAAAGACTATGTGAAATCCATCTTCAGATTAACCCATAAGGACTCAGCGCTACTTTTGTGTCAGTTCCCAAATGAAATTTTCTCTGTATCTAACTTTTCGTAAGTGATTTATCACCATTTATTATAGTATTATCCTCTGTATTTGGCATTTTATCAGTATAAATCAGATATTCTCCTGTATTTATTGACTAATCATGTAGATTTTCAAAAAAATTCAGATGAAGGTTGAGGGTTATTATATCAAAAACAGGGAGCATGTTACAAAAAGTGACTTATTCAGTAAAATCTAGCATTTCCATCCACTGTCACTGATCCAACTCCATGGGTTTTACTGGTGAATCAATGTTCTAGAAGATGATGGTGTTTCCACGGTAACTACGGAGCCTCTGAACGTGCAAATGGGTGATATCTGATGACCTTTAAAAGATGACAAACTGTATTTTACACCAATTATTTACATGTATTGATAAGATTAGTGGATCAGCAGATATTAAACATTTTAGATCAGTAGATGGATTTGGTTGGTGATTGATATTTAGTTCTTTATGGTTAAAAGAAGATCCTGATATTGTAAGATATGTCTTTAATTTGACACAGCAATGGTTTTATAGCATTTATTTCAGGATCTGATAACTTTTAATATAAAAAAAACAGACAAAGAATCAACAGGTGGCATTTTAGGACAGGCATTTCTCTACTAAAAGGAATTCATGGCATCAAGAAAGTATGTAAGAGGCTATATTAAACCATAATTTAGTAGTTTAGTTTAATGTGTCATTGTAAACTATAGTCCACTACTACTGAAATCCTGCAGAAAGAACAGGATGATATGCAAATGTAATGTCATAAGTGAAGAATATACATTATTATGTTGGTTGCACAGACACATTTTCCATTGTGACTTGTTTGATCTGCATGATAATACTCTATACATGACACCACTATACACAGTTTTTTTTGTGTGTTTGTGCTTTTTATGCCAAATTGTGTCATGTTTCTGTTGTTTGCTGTTTGCTGCATTGTGTTTCACTTCTGTTCCTCTGTTCTGGTCCATCAGACGAACAAGAAAACAATCATGTCTGGAGGATTTGTTCAATTTTTTGTCAATACTTCTTGTTCAGAGAGGAAGAATAAGCCGGCTGTCATCAACTACAACGACCCAGGTAACTCATTTAACATTCCATTACTGTAAAAAGGACCCGATTTGGATCCAAATGTTTAAATAAGCTCAAATATTAAACGTTTCTCCATCAAATAAAATGTGGGCTAAAATAGTTTTTATCAAACACAGACTGGATTAATTCTTTAGTTTTGGCCTATTCATGAAAACATGTTTTCTTTTCCTTTCAGACTTGGTGAAAACTTCGGATTGTGTCATCCATTCCTCCAGTTTAACCCACTGCTCCTGGCAGCCAGCCCCTGATGCTCCTCCAGACCTCAGTTTTTTCTATACGTTAGTATTTTCTTTCCTAAAATGATGGTTATACTGTCAGGTGAACCTTGGTAGTAGTACTGTACATCCAACATTTTACCAAACTAATTATAGCCCTGAATCAGAAAATACATTAAATTAAAGTTAACCCATAAAAACCCAAACATCCATCTATGACCAAATACATCTACTGATGTAACTGTTTAATCCCTATTGATCCACTAATTCTATCAATACATGTAAATAATTGGTGTAAAATACAGTTTGTCATCTTTTCATGGTCATCAGATATGACCCATTTGGACGTTCAGAGGCTCTGTAGTGAACATGGAAACACCGTCATCTTCTACAACATTGATTCACCACTAAAACCCATGGAGTTTGATCAATGACAGTGGATGGACACACTGGGTTTATGTTCAGTTAATGATAGATTTTGCTGAAAAAGTCACTTTTTCTTCAGTTTTCTTTGTTTTTGAAATGATAATCCTCAACTTTAATCTGAGTTTTTATGAATATCGACATGATTAGTAAGCTAAATATAGGAAAATACCCAATTTTCACTTAAAAAATGCAAAATGCAGGGGATACTACGGAGGTTATGTTTTCATCGGGGTTTGTCAGTCTGTTTGACTGTTAGCAAGGTAACTCAGAAAGTTATCAATCAATCTTTATTTATACATTTATACACTTTTCATACATTGAGGTGCTTTACAGACAGGTTTAAAAATCAGTACTACACCCACCCACCCACTCACACTCACACACACATGCACATACACACACACAAGCACACGTACACTTAAAAAGACTGACTGAGTGCGAGAGAACCAAGGTTATTATTAACGAAAACTAACGAAATGACGAAAACTAGAATTGAAAAAACATTTTTGTTAACTGAAATAAAATAAAAACTATAATTAAAAGAAAAAAAGGATAACTAACTGAAACTGTATCGTGTGCTTACAAAACTAACTAAAACATAAAAATTATGGATAAAATTCCCTTTGTTTTCGTCTTTGTCAATGTTGGATTAATATGAAAGCGATTTATTTTGCTCTAGCAATTTTAGCTAGCGGCATTATACGGTACTTCACGGTCCGTCACTTCTTGTCACTTGTTGTTTAGTTGTCTTCTTGTCCCCACTCTACCTGGAAACATGGAGACTAAAGTTGGGAGAAAGCAGAGTCCTGTCTGGGATTTATTTGAATATGACGGCGAAGAAGATAAAAGATATAAAGAAACTAAAACTAATACTAAAACTAAGTATTTAGAAAAAAATTAAAACTAATAAAAACTAGCAAACCTGCTCTAAAAACAAATTAAAACTAACTGAATTAGAGAAAAAAAAAAGTCAAAACTAAATAAAACTAAGCTATAATGAAAAATCCAAAACTATTATAACCTTGGAGATGATCAGAAAGTAAAAGAGTAGGCACTGTCTCAAGGAGCCATCCACACCAGGAGGCAGCCACCGACCCCAATAACCAGGCGCCAGCGACACAGTGCTGCATCCCGACCAGTGGGAGAGGGCCAACTGCTACCGCATCCCCCACCCACCAGAAAGGAGCACGGAATTTCATGTAATTTACAGGAAAAGTTGATATTGGCACAAGGAGCAAATGTTTTATGATCTGATCTTGGCGAAGGACTGTGCTCGCCGAATGCTTTATGTTTATGTTTATGTTTATGCATTTGGCAGATGCTTTTTTCCAAAGCGACTTACAGGGGAAAACCAATCAAATCACTCAATCAATCAAATTTTATTTATATAGCGCCAGATCACAAAAAAGTTATCTCATGACACTTTACTAGTTGTTATTGGAACTGGAGGGATCAGTCTCGTAAAAATCTTTGATAAAGTCTCTAAAGTTTCAGTCCAGTAGGCAGTGATGTCCAAAACATGTGGTAGTTAGTGGTTTTTGACAGTTCAGTGTTCATGTTATTGAAGACTTGAACCCTTGTCCTTAAATGCATTGAAATACATCCAGGGTTGTTGAATCTTTTAATCTTTTCTGCACTCTAGATGGTGAAATACCCAAGTCTTTCGTATCTTTCTGTGAGGAACTTTTTTTTTTTTTCAAACATTTCAGTAATCTTCTCATGTATTTTTTGGGGAACTGGTAATCTGTGTCCCATTTTTGTTACTAAAGGACTGGACCTTTCCTGGATGCTGCTTTCGTAGCAAATAATTGCGCCTGTTCATATCAGATCACTATTTAATCTGTAAATTGCAGATGTTTCATTTTTAGCTTACCTGCCGACAGGCCATAAATTATTGTCGTCATGTGGTGTCCGTCGTTGTCGTCGTCTGTCATCCATTACAAAAATTTCAGTCTTCTTCTCCAAAACTACAATTCCGATTGACTTCAAACTTGGTATACAGCTTCTTTATGATGATGTCAACAAAAGTTAGTGAAATTATTTGGATCTGGATCTGATTCTGGATTTGGTGCGACTTTGAAAAATTTCCCCATTATAAGTGATAGGAAGGGGATCGATGCAATAACTCAGTAAATATAAATGATATCCAGTGTAAATTTCTACAGTCCAGCCCTGATGGGGAGATGACCAAAACATAATGTCCACATGCTGATCAGGATCTTCTTCTGGATCCAGGAACTTACGGAAAATTTAACATGGGCTCTTATGGGAAAAAAATTTCAATCGTCTTTTTCTCCCAAACTCCAGTTCTGATTGACTTCAAACTTGGTATACAGCTTCTGTATGATGATGTCAACACTAGGTATTGAAATTATTTCAATCCGGATCTGATTCTAGATTTGGTGCAACTTTGAAAAATTTTCCCATTATAAGAGATAGGAAGTGGATTGATCCAATAAATCAGTAAATATCAATGATATCAAGTTGGAATTTGAATTTTTTACAGATCTGATTGGAATATGACCAAAACATGGGCTATTTCTGTAATATAATAAATACACAGAACTGGGTGATAATAAATGGCATCTGGATACATTTCCCAAAGCTTTTAATTTGGCCGGTAAGCTACAGGGCCATTGGTCCTATTTTTTAATGTATTGCAGCTTGAATGTCAGGAATGGATAAAGTTGACAAGACAAAACATAAAATTAAAAAAAATATACTGTGTTCTTACTGTCGATAATGAAATACAAGTCAAAATTAACATTAACATTACTGCCTTTTGTAACTTCTCCTGCTTTGAGGTTGTGGTAAACTGAAAGGCATTGTTACACAAAACATGTGTTTGAGTTGTATTACGTTACTTCCTTATACAGTAAAGTTTCATCACATTAGACTAAAGCCATGTGAAATCAATGGGTTGATCCTTGTGTTAATTATTAAACTTTATGTTCAGTGATGTTTAATCAGCCTGGGTGTGGAATGGGGTTTCTGTTGAAATATGGGCGTTATTTGTTGAAATTAATTGAACCTGTCTTTGTGTCTTTCTAGGTTAGCCGATGAATCTGGTAACTCCCTTGACATATCCCCTATACAAGAGTGCCCCTCATATACACGCACCAATAAAATAAGGACCGGATGTAATTTGAAGATGAAAACCAGTGAGTCCATCAACTACTTATTGAATGGGACGGTGCACAACAAGCCTGTTAGGAACACCTACAGAATAACTACATTACACGGTGAGTGTAGATTAGATTACTATCATGAGTCCTACTGAGGAACCATTATGTTGAAACACATGGTGCTTCCCCATTCGGCCTTACAGTGAAGGATGTTTCTGTCCTTTCTTGGAAATGCTCAGTGGTTATTGTCTCAGTGTGTGTGTGTGTTATAGGAGATGACATGTTGCTTTTGACTACCATGACAACATTTTAGCCGAAAAAAAGCATAGTCGCTGAAAAAATTATTAGACCGCCCTTGTTTTCTTCAATTTCTTGTTCATTTTAATGCCTGGTACCATTAAAGGTGCATGCGTTTGGACAAATATAATGATAACAACAAAAATATCTCATAAGAGTTTAATTTCGGAGCTGATCTCTAGCCATTTTCCATGTTTTCTTAATAATAACCACAATCCCTTCAGTTCTTCCAATGATATCTATGGCATTGTACTGCCAAAAACAGTGCTTTTAGGCATTCCATGTTTTCTTTTCTGTCTGTTTTAGTCACATGATACACACAGGAGTTAGTACTTGATTGCATAACCATTGATTTTGATGACTTTTGATGGTCTAATAATGTTTTCCATGAATGTATGTGTGTGAGGGTGATTTCAGAAAATTGTGTGACAGTATTTTACTCTTTTTTTTTTTTTAACCATCTGTGTTCTATGTTTTTCTGTGCAGTGAAACCGCCCCCCCCTAACTGGACAGTTACTAAAACTGCAAACGAGTTCAACATCAGCTGGATTCCTCCTGATCTCTTCAGGCCGTCAGATTGGAATTTCTTTATAAAGTACACTCGGTGTGATCAACCACCGGTAGGAGACACAGGAATACAATACCTAAATGTTTATGTCTAGATTTATGCTGTTGTCACATTTAATACGTCCATTTTAGAAAATAACTGTACTGAACAGAGTCACTTCCAGCCTGGATAGAAGAACCACTGTTGAATATTTATTACTGGCAGAAAAATATGTGAATGTATTACATTGAACTTGCAGAAAGCTCTGTAGGTTTTTCCTGTTTAGAATATAATGTGTGCGACAAACTTGGTTTTTTTCTTCAGATATGTAAAACCAGATTTTTTCCACAGATTTTTTTTGCCCTTGTTTTTGCATCATATCAACTTAACATCCTTCTACTGAAAGTGCAAACATTACACTGGTCAACAACAAATTTATCGTTTAAGTTTTTTGAGCTGATTTAGGATAACTTTGGTGTGCTGAATCCAAAAATCACATTAATTTTGCTCAATCAGGTCAACTTTCAGAACTATGCTACATATTGGCTTTTTAACATTTTTGCTTACATTTATGGGCATTTTCACATCATATGATACAAAATTCTTTCATATTTCTTGCAATAAATGAGTTCTGAAGATTTTACTTTTGCCAATTTATGATTAAGGGTTTTTTTAATATTACAGGTGAATGAAATGGCTTCGACTAGAAGATCTTGCAAAAATAAGCCTGACGTATTCTGCTACATCTGCGGTGAATACACCATTGTACCTAACAGGAATCAAGTCACAAGTTTCATAAAGTGTGCTTACCAATCTTATTTTGGTATTAAACTTGGTGACCAAGATAAAGTTTACAAAAATGTAATCAATTTTGTGAGAAGATCAAATTTTTCAAAATCAAATTAGCAAAAAAAAACCTGACCTGATTGAGAAAAACAGATGTCATTTTTGGATTTAGCGGTGCAAAATGGTCCTAATTCAGCTGAAAAATCCTAGACAACTTGCAAAAAATATTTTTTTGTAACCCAGTGTTATCTATGAGACAGTTTTTCATGTGTGTTCATGTGTTTTCCATTGTGTATTTTATCACAGATTGAAGAGAAAATGCCAGAAGAATCATACTGGATACTAAAACGTGAATCCAGCTGTCAGTACCGCATCTCCATTAGAGCTGAAACAAACGCAGATAGAGGAGGAACAGAATGGAGTCAAGAGAAAATTTTTGGTATGTCTGTTGTTTAGATTCAGAGTCTTTGTTTGTCATTTAACTCTTTAAAACCTGATGTGTCATCGCTGACACACCAAGCACATGTGTAGTTTGGATGGCTGTTACTCTTTCACTGTTCATACAACTGGAAGAATTCCAACGGTTTCTGAAACCTGAGAGATTGCACTTTATAGGTTTATTGGGTCACCACAGTAATTTCACTTATGTCTGTACTAAAAGCTGGAGAAGAAGCCATTTTATCAGTATTATAACATGCATTAAATTGTAAATGACTGCTAGATTTTGAAATATCTGGAAAAAAAAAGTGCTCTGTAAAAATGGGAAAAAAGGACTCACTCACAGCATATTTTCTAACCTTTTAGTTTGTAAAAATAACAAAAAAAGTCAAAATGATGATGCATTGGTCTCCCAAAACACACAGATAAAACAATTGTGGACAGTATAAAAATATATAAAAATTCATAATAAACAATGCACATAATAAAATCTGTGTTAAAAATAAATAAACTGTGCTAATTTGATGTTAAAAAGTCAATATCGCCCAAGTCAATCAATATTGCACTGTGTGGTTGAGAGCTCTCAGTTATTGCAGTTTATCTGTGACATTTATGTGTATTTACTCAACTTTTAAGTATTTTTTTATAAGCATAAATTGCAAGGCCATTTAACTGAGATTGTGGTGTTGTTTTTTGCAGATGCAGATACTAATCTGTTACTGTTTGCTGCCATTATCATCCCACTGGGGCTTGCAGTTGTGGTCGTCCTCACATTGGTGTGTTGTCGAAAGTATGTGGATGGTTCTGCTTCTATTAAAAAAAAAAGTCTGTTTGTGTTTTGTACTTTGCCTTAATGTTCATTTCTCCATATACAGAAATAAGGAAAACCTCTTCCCCAAAGTACCAGTACCTCGGGACCTTCTCAGCGATATTTCTGAGAACAACAATAAAGTAGGTGTTTTTTCCATCTGTATTTAATAGAATTGTGACAATGCTGTGGTTCTGTTTGCTTAGCTTTGTTATTAAACAGAAAACAGCCACAGAAAAACCACAAATCACCTCTGTGTTATTTTCAGTTTCTATCTGTAGCTACACTAAACATCTGTTTGGAATTGTCCAAACTAGGTCACAATTTATTCTGAGCGGTGGATCGAAAAACAGTAATAATATCACATAAGAACTTTATAACTTCATAAGTCTCATACTTGATCTCACCTATGTAGAAGAAACACTATAATTTCATAAGTTATTTAGAGCTGTGTCCAATGGAGAAAACAACAACAGTGCTTCTAGATTTGATCACTTTGTCACTTTGGTTGACTCTTGAAGTTTCTTCGTGGTTCTCATCTCATCTCGATACTAGGGATGTAACAATGTGAAAATTTCATATCACGATTATTGTGTCCAAAATTATCACGGTTATCATTATTATCGTGGTATTGTTGAAATTGTGCTCAAAATGTTCAAAAAGTACTAATACACACACTGAAATAATTTAACCAAGTTGTATTTTGAAAAAAACAACAACAACAACAAAAATAAAATAAAATAAAATAATTGACACAATGTACCTTCCGTTGGCAGAAACATTCAAATATTAACCCTTAGGGGTCTGAGCCTATTTTATCCATTTTTCAGTCCTTTTGATTTTGCCTAAACAAATGTTTACTATACCCATGTTTGGGATCTTTTTTTCCACACAACTTCATTAATATCATCTGTCTATTATTTTTTCACTTTAACCTACTATATCAACATAAAAGAACAAAAAACACAAAAAAAAATAGAAAATCCGATTTAAAAATTGTATATAAATTATTTCATAAATAACACAAAGATGCTTAACAAACCTTTTCAAAGACTTTAAAAGTGAATATTGGTTCCAAATATTAGGTATATAAAATTAAAATTGTAATAAATTAAAACTATACTCAGATATTTGACATAAAAGCAGATCTTTACATAGGGTTTTTTTCCCATAAAAGTGCAGTAATCAAACACAGTTATCATGATAATTAGAATTTAAACGGTGATACTAACTGTCTGCAATTTTACCACGGTTTATCATTATACCAGTAATCATTACATCCCTACTCGATACTTTTACTGTGATCAAAGGCCCCGTGGTGTTACTTTTCCTCAACATGGGAGATCGATAGAGTGACTCACTACTCCCCTCCCTCTAGTGGTCACATTAATACCCTGGACTGCGAATATATCTTTATAATCCAATACACTGGAATAACTTCAGAGCTTTTTATTATAAACACTCTAGTGATAATTTTAGTAATATTTAATAATTAAAGTTGTTTGATATAACTGAATGTGTTATTTGCTTGTTTTACCCTTTTTTTTTGTAATCTTTAAAGGAGTGATATTTTACTTTTTTAAATGGAATTATGCATTTTCAAACATTTCCCTGTGCTCTACATAAACGGTAAATGCCGTGCTTGGGTCTGAATTCTTCATTAATTCAACTCCACAGGTCCATCTTCAACCCTATTTTCGAATAATAACACCATAAAGGTTGTTTTGAGCTCTGGCCCTTTAAATGCAAAAGCCCCACCCCCCCTCCAGTTTGTTGACTGTGCTGCTCTGTCCCGTTCAGGCAACAAATAAACATTTTAGGTAATAGGCTCAAAGTTTGGACATATTTTCAGTATGGAAGTCTTGACCTTATATGTGCAAATGTCGTGATGTAACTAGTTATAGACCAGAGGTGTCAAACATGCGGCCCGGGGGCCAAATCCGGCCTGCCAAAGGGTCCAGTCCGGCCCCTGGGATGAATTTGTGAAATGCAAAAATTACTCTAAGATATTAACGATCATTGGTGTCAAAATCATTTTAATTCAGGTTCCACATACAGAACAATTACATCTTAGTTGGGTCAGACCAGTAACATATTATCATAATAACCTATAAGTAATGAAAACTGCAGATTTTATCTTTGTTTTAGTGTAAAAAAGTACAATTACATGAAAATGTTTATACCAACAAACTATCCTCTCACAAAAAATGTGAATAACCTGAACAAATGCAAACAACCTGAAATGTCTTAAGAGAAGTAAATGCAATTTTACTAATAATATTCTGCCCGTTACTAAATGTTTTGTATATTTGAAATTGTAATGTAAGTTGTAATGCACATGTGTAAATGATAAACTGATAAACTGAGGCAGAATATTGCTAGAATTGCACTTGTTTGTCTTAAGACATTTAAAGTTGCTCATGTTATTCAGATTTTTAAGGAAACATTGTACATGTAAACATTATTATAATGTAATTTTACTTTCTCACTGTTATTATTTTACTAATCCAGCCCACTTGAGATCATATTGGGCTGAATGTGGCCCCTGAACTAAAATGAGTTTGACACCCCTGATATAGACAAAACAAATCAAGCAGGAATTAAAACAGGTTGTAGAAATCCACTCGATTTTTTACCAAAATGAATATAAAGATAGCTTTGCAGCACCTGGAGGGTTCAAATTCAAAGTTTTTGAACTATTAGGGTCCACAAATACACAAATAAATGTACCAAAGACTAATAAAAGTGGGTTTAGCTAAATATGACGCCTTTACGGGTTTTATATTTTGCACTTTTTACCCTTTGGACCAGATTTGACAATTGCATGTTTATAACTTCATGAGTCTGTGTCGCATTTGTGTGTTTCTCCTTTATAATTATTGCATGTTTTTACCTTGAAGATGTTGAATCCCAAGGTTTAGTAGACAATTTCCAAATGCAGCTTAGGATTCAGGATGTTTTTAAAGCATGCATTAGGTCTCCATAGATTACAGTTATTTCAACCAGTGGCCTGCACTGAAATGTATGTTATTTTTTTTTATTCTCTTTCATCCCAGATCACTGTTGGCAACCTTTATTGTCCGGAAAAAGAGGAAGAGGATTGTAAAATCACTCTGGTGATAGACCCCCAAATCAACCAACTGGACTCCTGACACATCTATGTTGTAGACAATGAGAAGAGTCCCATATGATTACTTTTTTAAATCCAGGAGACAAAGTACAACAGATGAAGAAGGCCTTTATTTTTTTATACTGGCTGTGTCAGATTAACTTGGATTTCCACAAAATACTGGCAGCTACTGCATTCACATTCTTTTGTATTACATTATTTCTGTGTTATATGGGAAAATGTCAGTTTAGTTTTGTAGCATTCTTTCCTGATGACAGTGTTAGAACAAACAAGCAGTTCACGTTACTGGGATTTTCTCCATGCAGATTTGTGCCTCTTTACTGTTCTAAATAGCTTTAACCGCACCACTGTGGCACTTTTTTACTGAGAGCCCAACAGTTGCAGTTGTTGCACTTCTACCAGCAAACACACATCTCTATACCCTTGCGTTCCAGACATCTGTGAAGCAATTAGAGCAGTGGTTCCCAACCTTTTTTGGCTTGTGACCCCATTTTAACATCACAAATTTCTGTTGACCCCAGACATTCAAAACACAGACTTTTTTTTTTTGCTAAAGTGAATTTATTTTTGATTGTGTAATAGTTTTCTGTACTATGTTGCAAATAAATGTTAATTTTAGACGACATTTAGTCTATATAATGTATATTGTTATGTACGGAAGCAGAAAAGCCAGGTGTAGATTACTGCACAAAGTGAGAATTTTATTTTCCTTGGTCAGGATATGTACAGTCAGTCCAGCTTGGATTTACAAGGCTGACAATTAATACTGAACAAACAAGAACTCAAACTATGAATTATGAAAGAGCTGCAGCATCTGAAACTGACCACAATGAACATTTGAAAGATAAACAGTACCACAGCGCTTCAGTTTCAGCTTCACAGTTTGCCATGTCTTTTATGGATTGTGAATGTCTGTCAACTCCCCGTGTATTGTTTATTAGTAAGGTTTTTTTTTTTTTTTTATTAATTACTGGAAATTTCAGGAGACCCCATTTGAATTCCAGGTGACCCCACGTGGGGTCCCGACCCCAAGGTTGAAAAACACTGAATTAGTCACATGAATTATTCTCTTTGATACTTTTACTTTTTTACTTTTCTTTTCATTTTGATAATGATTTTAGCATTAATCACATGTACATGCTTATGCTTTCACTGGATCTACTTTATTAAATGGAAGGATTCATTGGTTTACTTTACAATCAATGTACTTTAAGTATTTTTTTTGATACACGGGCAATTTCATAACTGCTGAAAGATATTTTGTTGTACGACAGCAGATGAATGTTTAATAAAATAGCCATCTAGGCTAACAGAGCAGGCCTTGTGCACTTGTTTTGGTCTGCACTGAGGTTACCATTCCTGACTAAGTGTTTGATCAGGAAACACCTTGCATACTTGCACAATTCACAACATGAAGTTGCAGTTACCACAGGCTATAATCTATGAAAAGAAGGATGGAGGTAAACCCCAAGAGGATGGAACCACATAAAGTATATGTATGGGATATCATGGTTGAAGATGAATGGGGTCATAACAGCTTTTAACATGTCTTTTTCTTTATTGTTTTTAAGGCTGTGAATTTTAAAGGAAATATGTCGCTCACATTACAAATAGTGATGTATCAATAGCGGTCTTGTACACTTGTTAAACTGTTTTTTCAATAAATACTCAAGATGTTGGATTTTTGTTATATTTGAAAAACATAAAGATTGCATTTGATGTGTATCTGCTGTGTGTTATAAAGCAGGTAGACTACTGTAATGGATGTCTGCTTTCCACTGACTATATCTACGTATGTAAGTTGCTGGTTTATGTAGTACAATACTGTGCAAAAGCCCAGTTTGAGCATGTTTTTTTTTACAGGGTTGTCCTGAGCAGACATGGAGTGTCCCTATGTTTTACAGAGAGTATACAAAATTCTGATGTTTATTGTTATTTCACTAAAAACTGTATTTTTGCATCCTGTTGAACCCATATCAGCACAATATTTTAAAATGACTCAACAATCAACTCCACTTTTCTAAGTAATAGACCACACCCACATAAGCAAACAAATTGAATAACATATACAGTCTCTTCGGGCTAATGCGATTGCTTCAAAGAATTAAAAGAGAAATCTCAAAATTGATATCCACGTCTTAGATTCATTAAAGCACAACAAAAATGCAAAAATAAAAATAAAAATGAAAGCATTAAAAACACAAAACAGGACTGAGTAGTATTGAGTGTTACCTCTGACACTGAGCTCTCATGGTTCACTAGTTTTCAAGTTTTCTCATTAATCTTACAATATTTTTATTCCAACCTTGAATCAGAACTTAACCACTTCTTCACACTTTGGCTACTTATCTTTCTTCACCCAGATGATTTAATACAACATCTACATTATACATTTTTGGCGTACATTGTCTGGATTTTAATGCTATTTACATATTTCTTGTATATCCCAGTTAACCTTGAACAGGGACTGTCAAATTCACATTGTATGTATGATCATTGTAATGTTGCTAAAACAGGAACTTCAATGGGGGTCTTAGACTTTTGTGCAATTCTATATGAACATTTCTCCATTTTGGATCAGTATATAGAGGAAAAAAGTTTCACATCCTCTACTGCAAGTTATGTGTCACATGTTAAAACTGGTTAAACTTTGTGTGCTGAAAGAATAAAAATTGACATTGATGCTGACCCAAGTCATCCTGCAACACAAACTAAGCTTTTCATCATAATCATTAAAAAAAAATCTTTATTAAGGTTTTTTTCATAAAGCATATATATGTTGTATCATAATCTTTTTTTATTGCAAAAAATAGATGAATAATAATAAACTATTCATGCATTTCCTGGATCTACCTCTTAAACATGGGGAGGGGTTTCAGTTCCACTTCTGAAGAAAAACCCAGTGGTTCTTTTGTAACTGAACATAACTGAGGAAGTTTCAAAATCTGCTTAAAATGAACAAATTCTAACTGTGGACTTTTGCCAAAGCAGAGCTGTTCTTTTTCTTTAAATTGTTCAGATGCTATTCTGATGTACAACCTCACTTTGAGAAACTTTTAAAATGTGAAACATAGTGAAGAAAAGTCTTACTGTTACTGTGCACAAACCATCAATGCACCAAATTCAATTTATGTAACTAATAACATAATGATAGATCGTTAATGATCATGATTGCATCCATGCATTTTAGACACAGTGGAATAAGTTAATATGCTGGAAAGGTAAAATATTATTAAAATGTATGAACTGGGTCATGTATGACTACAATCTCGACAAACCTTGCATTGGACAAAAACTGTCTGGAGTTCTAATTGGGTGTCCTTGACATGAAAAATGTAGGCTACTCAGACACTGCAGCGTGGATGGCATGATATTAATGGAGTCACACTGTGGTGGGGGGCGTACGAAGTCAGAAGGAGGTGCTGATGGGTTACATCTGATGCAATCTTAGTGTAATCCTACAGCCTTATACTACACAGAAAAGGAACTGCATCACTTTCACAAAGGACCACACTGAAAAGACAAACACATCACTGCAATCTGTACTATTTAAAATCAATACAACTGCTGAAATTTAGCTATTTTTAAGCATTATTTCCTTAAAATGAGGATTTATGTGGCTGAAACTGATGAACCACAGCTGTAAACATGTGTAATCTATAATTTACCATTAAACAAACGTGATAAATGTAAAAACCATGAATGTATTTGCAGAAACATCGCCTCTCTTATTGCATCTATGGTTAAAAAATGCCAGAAACAGGCACGACATTTCTACTCTTGAAGCCAGTTTTATTAAAATATGATTCCTGGTGCTTGTATTTCAAAATATAACCCCAAATATATCATCGCCTTATTTCAAGGCATTGAAGCTTTTATTTTGTACGTGTCAGACTCTTTATTTTCTATTGTTGTTACTGCAGCTTGACGCTCTTTTCATTTCAAACCATAGTAACAGCGCCATCTGGTGGCCAGGCATGGTACTGCAAATATGGCCGCTCAGAGTGGTCCTGATGCTGAGGATGCAGAAAGCAGCGATATGAGAGGATGTGCTGTATGTAAACCGTGCCAAACCCGAGATATCCTGGCGCAGTCTCTGTGGCGCAATGGAATAGCGCGCTGGACTTCTAATCCAGAGGCTCCGGGTTCGAGTCCCGGCAGAGATGAGTCACTCTGTGTGCCGCACGGCAGACCTGCGATTTTTATCACAATGAAAAAGATGAGGATATTTTGGAGAAAAGGATACGATGCTGTAACGGTTTATTACTCATTATGTGACATGATGTGAACACAGAGCTGCATATTGTCCCACTGCACTGCTCCTTCCAATGCAAGGGATGCATTTAATCTGCTTTTTCTGCTAAAACAGACAATACAGAATTAACCAGGGAGTAAATTATACATTTAGACTGAAATGAACAAGCTTATTCTACATCACTGATAGTGCTACCATAGTGCTACCATCACTAATAAAATGACTATTGTGGAAATTTTGTTTTCTCAACCTTTTCACTGTTATATAGCTATTTGTCCAGTAAATAGAATAGAATAGAATAGAACAGAAGCTTTATTATCATTGCATAATAAGTACAACAAAATTGCACATGCCCCCCCACATAAAAAAACACAAATAACATTCAAACTACACTCCTCCCATTCATAAATACATTCAACAAGCACAACAAACACACCAAACACATCAGTATTAAAATACTTCTACATAAAAGTGTAACTATATTAAAAAAAAAAAAAAAAGTGCATCTGTATAAAAGTTCCCTGGCTTGGATTTTAACGTGCTGATGTTTGCCCCTTTTGGTTGATATATCACTTTTGAAGGTTAAAAATCTAAAAATCTTAATTCAGTATTTTTACTAAGCTTGGAAAACAGAAAAAGGGGCAAAATGCGTTAACAAAAGGGTGATAAATACAAACAAATTATATAGCCTTTTCTAATGTTATTATTAGATGAATAAATAATTTTGCACATAATGTCTTCTAGAAATCATAAAATTGACTTTCAGTAGCTTAAATAAATAAATCACTGAACTCTATATAGGCCTGCTATAACTCTATTCCAATAAATACAAGAAAATTACAGCTAATGTTTCAAAACAAACGCATAATATATTCAACACCAATGTACAGTATGTGTGATAACAGATTTACAATTCATCCAAAAATGTTTATGTAAAGCCAGAAAAGGTCGATCCAACAACCTTAAATAAGTCAAATAAAAACACGGATGCTTTAGGTTAGACAGTTCACACATCTCATCCTCAGGTTGCACCACCAACTGCGGTACAATGCACGGATGTAAGGGGGGCTGCGGTGGGATGCCTGCTCCAGTTGTGCTCAGGGCACACAGGGTCAGCTGGATTTTGGACACAAGGGGGCGCTCCAGCATCGGCCTAACCCTCCCGAATCAGGAGGAACACCGGCAGACTTTCTTCTGAGCTTTGGCAGCAAAAATTGAGGATCATCACTGAAATGTAAGCACATTAAGTGACTGAAATAAACACCTGATCTGCTGGCTGAGTTGGAGTAAAGTTACCTTACTGGTTTCTCTGTTGACACCTGTGTGTTGTATAATTACACATTTATGTATTTTCCATTAGACTTCTGTCATGCACTTTTATTGTGGCATCCTCATCATCCTCTATTATGTCTATGTAATCATGAACATAAATAGTCTAATAGTCCAAATTGCAGCAAATGTGTCGAAAGTGATGTTCTGTGTTTTTTCCTACCTTGTTTCTATCTAATTGTTTCTTTTTCTTTCTTTTTCGTCGGTGTTTGCCTATGTGTGATCCAGACTCGTAGGGAAAGAAAAAAGGGGGCAGTGCTGTGGTGCTGCTGACGTGAAACTGAGAGAGAGAGAGAGAGAGAGAGAGAGAGAGAGAGAGAGAGAGAGAGAGAGAGAGAGAGAGAGAGAGAGAGGAATGCACTGCTAATGAGGAGATCATGTCAAGTCAGAGTGTTTACAGCGCGGACAAAAACGGAAGTAGAGCGTGGACATAGTGATTTTTTTTCCTACATTTTTTTTTTCGTGTGTTTATAACAAATAACCACAGCAACAAAGTATCATTAAACTGGAATAAAATGAGAAGAAGATTAAAAAGCAATGAGTCGTACAAGTATCATCCGTAATGAATAATTCTGTATTTATGAAAAATAAGTAGAATAATCGAACCAATTTTTATTTATTGTGACGTCATCACAACTTGGCTACTACTACTACTACTACTACTACTACTACTACTACTACAAATAATAATAATAATAATAATAATAATAATAATAATAACCTAACTGACCAATCAAAGATTGGATGAACTACAAGTTACCTTCTTAAAATAATGGCTTATGCCACAATTATCAGGTTTTTAAAAAAACAAAAAAATAATCATAAACTCATATATTTCATTCATTTTTTTCCATTCAAAAAAAAAAAAAAAGTATATTCATTTTTATGGCTTAGGCCAGGGATATTCAAATCCAGTCCTCGAGGGCCAGTATCCTCCATGTTTTAGATATTTCCCTCTTCCAGCACACCTGGTTCAATTAATGATCAGCTTATCATCAAGCTCTGCAGAAGTCTGATAATGATGTAATGGCTTCCAGGTGTGCTGGAAGAGGGAAATATCTAAAATATGCAGGATACCGGCCCTCAAGGACTGGATTTGAATACCCCTGGCTTAGGCCATTATTTTAAGATGATGGCGATTTTAAACATTGCTAGGCTACTTTAAACACTTTTATCAAATGCAGCTCTTGGGCAAAAATAGCACCATGTGAAATACCTACCTGAAATAAAATTAACCAGTTCTTAAAATAAGATTATTACAATTTTGACTCATCGATTATTCATGGACATCCCTAGAATGGATGTCAATAGGAAAGACATTAAAGCTTGGCTAACTCTCTGACCATTTCATACTTTGTGAAATGTTCTTTTGTTTAATGTAAGTACAATTACTGTATGTCTTCACGACCTTTTGTTGCATTAATGGAACAAAGCATGAAACATGAAACAACATGAAAACCAGTCAAAATTGTTGAGTCCCATGAGAGGTTACGTTTATCATTTTACAACGATGTTTAAGAAGTTCTCTGCAGGTTCAAGTATGTACACTTTTCACATATACCTAGAAATATAGAACTATGCAAACTTTTGCTCACAGTAGTTTTGCTGATTTCATGCAAGATTGATGAGAAAGATGTAAGGTGCATCTTTTACACTTTAAAATAAAAAATGGGGTGGGGGGGGGGCAGAGGCCGACTGGATTTTATTTTATTTTATTTCATTTATTTATTTACTGATGGATTTTAAAAAAAAAAAAAAAAAAAAAAAAAAAACCTTCCCCTGTCAGACAGCCTTACTCACCCTTATGGCTCCCCTGACTCACTTCATCTAATATTTATTCCCCGAACAACAACATTTTTCACGAACATTATTCGAGTTAGTATTTTCAGATCTGTCACGTGTTCTGATAAAATGTAAAAAAAACCTGTTTAGTTTTGCAGTAAAATGTAGGAATGAAGTGAGCTTTTTTTTTTTTTAATGTACTACTCAGCTTTTATTTTTGCGACATACACATTCCACTGAGCATCTTTTTCGGAGGGTGTTTTATTTTGAAGGGTGAGACCGGAAGTCTCGTGCGTCGGTCCCGCTGCTTCACCCCTCAGAGTAGAGTAGAGAGCGGACTGTGTATCGCACAAGAGCTAAGAAGAGGAGAGAGGTGAAAAAAGCAGTGAAATGGTGTAAAAGCTGGTCGAGTCTAACCCGAGCCAGGGTACAAACGAGGAGGGACGACGCGTGCGGATTACTGTTGTCATTACTATTATTATTAAAGTCCGAAAACTCCCGGTTTTTGATGCTGTCCTCACGGAGGTCTGAGCCAATAACGGACTTATTGGTCGGCTGAACCATGCAGAGGCTGCTGCTCCTGAGTTTGCTGTTAAGTTTCCAAACTGGTAAGACTCATTTCTGTCTTCCTTCAGCTGATAATTACCTGCTCTGTTCACAGTGTTTAAAGATAATACCGTTAGACTGAAGGGGCTTAAACAAACACAGCCCTCTGCGTCTGTGTTCATTCACAACTGTGTGTGTGTGTGTGTGTGTGTGTGTGTACGCGAGTGAAAAAGAGAACGGTTTTCTACATGATTTCATAGGTTTGGCATATGAGCCGCAGCAATGGATCACCTAAGGCGTGTGCGTGCGTGCACGCGCTGAAACGAGTGAACGCGCGTGCGTGTGTCTGCGTGTCCTCACCGCAGCAATGGATCACCACACTTTTTTTATGATTATAGCCGCGCGCCTCTTCACGCGTGCCACTACTGGCGTTTGGTCGTGCGCGTGCGTGCCTTCAACTTGAACATGACTGCCGCTGCTGCTGGTAGTGGTGGTTGTGGTGGTAGTGATGATGGTGGTGCATGTGCGCCCATCGGCCTGAATGACCTTTTGCATATCACAAACCCCCGGTGCCGTTATTCAGACGGGCCGTGGTGAGGCGCTGAGGACGTGACGGGAATGACAGTGATTGACCAGTGCTGCTCTACATGCCAGCAGCACTCCCACACTGCTATCGCATCTGAATGGCTTGTCAGTCAGTGAGACCACAGCTACCAGCCCCTGTAGTGGTCCTGTGGTGAAAAGCGGTTTATACATCTCCCTCTACCCTTCCCTCACCTCCTCACACACACCTCCCCTCTCCTGCTCCTGTACTGATGCCCTATCTGTTTGCCCCACACAAATCCCATTTTCACCCTCCTGGTTGCCTTCCTCATTGCCTGCATTTCAACAGCACAATGAGGCGTGTGCAGCAGTGCCCATGCATGTGCTCCCCCTCCATACCTGTGGGGTGCCAGGTAGGCTATTGGCTTATGATAATCACAGCTGTAGCTGAGTTGCTAGGAGACAGGAGGCTGAAGGAGGAGGAGGAGAAGAGGATGGTTGTAATTTCTCTAAGCTACCTGTTTGATCGAGGCATATCTGTGTGTCATCGTGGCCGCGCTAGCCACACAAAACCCCCCTTTTTTCTATTGTCTACCTTGGCTGACCAAGAGCGTGCACGGACGGCTGCTGGTTTCCCAGCCGACCACTCCATCATAGGTAGGGGGCGTGTTCAGGGAAGGTATGGAAAAGGATGATGTCACCGTGTCTGCCAGGCTTTGTATCTCTCAGCATCCACCCAGTGTGTGTTTCTGAGGGTTCACATGAACACACAGCAAAAAGATTTGTTTTTCGTTGAACTTGCACTCCATGAATCTACATATGACACAAACCGGCAACCATGTCACAGAGCACAGAAACACACAGCCTCCCCCCTACCCTCTCCATTGAGACCCCCGTTACTGTCACATGCTGTTGTCCTGTTTGTCCACTCATAAACCCTTCAGTCGACATGATTAGCTCAGCCACACATGCACATACAGATGTGCATAATCATGCATGCACACACACAGCCCATTTACATGTGTTAAGCTTTGTCTCTATTGTCTGCTGTTGCACTGCTACTACTGTGGAATACGTCGTTACTCCATGTTGGGCTTTCATACACAAATATTTGCTCTTCAAGGCTTTCCTGAAGACACGATTAGTAGGTTGTAAAGAGGGTCACATTTTGTTCAGTAAGATTTAAAATGGGTATTATACATCGAGGTCTCAATTATTGCACTGTGGTTTATGCAATTGACTTTGAAAACATAAGAGCAGCAGACAAAATTCTCCACATTCAGAGAACACTTAATTCAAGAGATAAGACATTCTTTAGGTTTGGGAGATTTTTTTCTTAAGAGGGCTCACACTCTTATCTCTTCATTAGACAAGTAAAACATTATTTTATGGCCTGCAATTTTGCACACATGTAATTGCCTGGAAGTACTAATGATTGGATGGTTGTTAGTCGAGAAGCTAATTAAGGCTTTGGTGTATCAGGGTGTTTTAAGTCATTTAAATCCACTGTTACAGTTGCAGCTTGGACTGAGTATGTCTCTACTAACAAAACAACTAAAGAGATTTAGTATCCCAGCATTGTATCTACATACCAACCTAGTAATAAGTCCCAAGCAAGCGCCACTATTAACGCAGCTGTTAAATGTTACTGCATAATCAATCACTGCAAACACAGTCCTTTAACTTCCTAATGAGAGCCTTGAGGTTGGACTTGCAGCACTGCACCTATAGCCCAGACGGTGGTCTGAAATGCTGACTGTGGCAAAGGCACCAGTGCAGGTGTACCATTTGTCAGCCTCTGTCCTTTTGTGTGAACCGAGGCCACGAGCTGCTGCTGCTGCTGCTGCTGCTGCCCATACTGTACACTCCGGCTCTGAATCACACAGTGGAGCTGTGAATCATAGACCTCAGACGGATTCCTGTGTTGTGCTCAGCAAAGAAAATATTCAGATGCTGGAAGAGTCAGACACATTCAGGCGGGCTTTTACACCCAGAAAAAGAAAGGTTCCTCCAGGGCTGTTTGGTCTGGGGAGCAATTCTACGACTATGTATGCAATGTTAATGACTGAAAGTGGGCTGTAATAGTTGAAATAAAAATGAAGAATTAGGAAAGCCTCATAAAGAATCCAGAGTGGTACTAAAACACTCTGTTAAAACTGCTGATTTACACCATTTCTTGCCTTCTTTCCAGTAATAACCATGACATTTTCATTTAAATGAATTTCATTTTTCCACTCTTTATTACTTTGTAGTTTTCCATTTTCTTGGGGTAAATCCTGTACCGCATACAGGAACAAGTATTGTTTTTCTTATGTTTTTACAATAATTAAAGGAAGACTGAGTAGTTAACTTGAGCTAATCTCATATAGACAGACCTTGGTCTCATTAAGCTCATGTAGATCTGGAGAAATTCAAGCACAAAAGTCAGTTACTAAAGGAAGAAGGCAGGGTGGGCTTTAATAACCATTAAACTCACACTGGGGAGAACTTGTTTCTGCTTGGATAATAGCTATGTGAGATTAACTGCGAGCTGTAATAGCTGCTGTGGATGTTAAGATATAGAAAATCAGAAGAAATCCAAACTCCTCAAGATCTTCCAGTGAAGACATTGTGGGTTTAAAAACTATTTATAGTGCTGTGAATATTCCCAAACCATTGTAACATTGCTCAAGGCTAACCAACCATTTCTTGGTGCTATACTGAACACTTTACAGCTCAGGGTGTACATCTGGAGTGACATATGTAGTGAAGCAGAAGTCTGTTTTTAATTTTAATCCTAGTGAGTATAATGTGCCTTTGGAGCATCCTACCATTAATATGCGCACTTGGGTCATGGTTTTACAGGATCTGAATGGAGCCTATTTACCGAAAAGCATCTCTAATTGACATCAGCCACATCAATGAGAGCAATCACTGAACCCGTTGTAAAGCTTAATCTGGGAATGGAGCCCGTAATGTTTTAATGTACATCCACGCCTGTTGTTCCCCATTGGGTTCCATTCAGTCAACAAATTCTTGGCATTTCTGTCACAGCGAGTGTTTGTCAATGTGTGACATGTTGATTGCTTCTCTCAGTTGATATGTTTGTTTAAGGGCATTCCTCTGAACACGAGTGTCCTGTAATGCTCTTTGAAGTGGAGCTCATGGGCTTGGATGCAGCTTTCAGAGGAACCAATCAAAAGTTGACAGAATATGAAGATAACAATAAAAATAACAGCACCAGAAGCTCCTTGTTTTTAGCCTGTTGCCTTGTTTTGGAACAGCCTTCTGTTACACATCCATTTACAATGAACAAGAGGAGTTTGTAGAAGTCAGATCTTGAGTGCTTTCACTTGATCCTCAAGTCATATATATTATATATCACATCTTTATGGGACTTAAATAATCTCAGAGGAGTGTTTAGTTGGTTAATTCACGATCAAGTTCATGGTCAGAGAGAAGTTCCATTAAAAAAAACGTAGATGTTTCCTTTGAGCATCCTTAACAACTATGTAGAAGTGAAGCCCCAGGATTTAAAGGCCCTGTAATCTGATTGTGTTTGACAGACTCGGGGCATCAAAGTTATAAAAAGAAAAAAGAAAAAAAAACATCCCCTTAAAAATGTTTCTTTATGCAGAGTCCCCCGAGCAAGAGAGGAACACTTTATCACATCTGACTGAATCTATTGGCCTTGTTTTCCAAAACTGCACGGCCACATTCTGCAGCGAGGACCAATTTGGGGGGAGGATGACGGAGGGAAGGGGGTGGGGGAAAAAAGTTGTTGGACAAAGAGGGCTAGTCTTGCGGGCAGGTGGGTGAAGTCTGATCAAGAGTGATTAGACTTTTTCTTGTTTGCTTTAGAGGTGGTGAGGTAAAGGGTGGGTGGCAGTGGTGGGGGCCATATTGTAGTGTGGGAGGTGGGTGTGCTGGATGAAAAGAAAAGTGAACCGGGAGAGGAGAGAGGGACGAGGACGAAGGAGGAGTGGTCGGGAGGCCAGCGGCAGAGAAAAAGGGACTATTACTCAGGCTTGACTGCTCCCTCAGTGGGGACAGTGAAGCTGCTCATTCAGACAGAATATGGTAGAGGCCGGTTCAAAGGCTACATTTGCGCTGAAATCAGAAGTGACTGAACCCACATCTGAGGTGCCGGGGCAGCTCTTCCCCATCCCGTCCCTCTTGAGGTTAATTGGCATTAATCGGTAGAGCTGCTTCCTTTTGCTTTGCTTTTCTCTTTGGCCATTTTTCTGCTTACCAGACTTAATTCTTTCTGTTTCTGTCCCCTCCTGGACTTCCTTTTTTTTTCAGTCTGACTCTTTTTTTTCTTCTCTGTCCCCCCCCCCACACACACACACACCCCCACCTCACTTCTCCCTCTCTTTCCATCTACCCCTTTCTCTCTCTTGCTCTCTAATAAGTTCCAGATGTGGTTCTTGCATTCCTCTGGTCGGTGGAGAGCGAAAGAGAAGAGAGGAGGGGGGGGGGTGGTATGAAGAGGTGGTGGTGGGGGTCTGGGGAAGTGGGGGAGGGGGCAGGAGGAGGAGAAGCACATGAATTAAAACAGGGAGCACATGATGAGGAAGAGGAGCCCACGTACTGTAACACATATACACAAGCTGAGGGAGAAAGAATGGACATGTGCGCGAGCGGAGGGGGAGGGGGATGTCGGTCCTGTAACCTCAAAAGTTTTGGGACATTCTCCTCCTCCTCCTCCTCCTCTTCTTCCCTCTTTCCCCCTCTCCTCCTCACCCCCTCCCTGTGCAGGAATGTGGCTGACGCTGATGATGTCACTTCATTTCTTCGCTCTCCCAGTTTCTGCTCCTCTACAGGGACAGTGGTGAGAGGCAGAGTCAGGGAGAGGGAGAGATTCGACTTGCTCCATCCATCTTCCCTTTACGATAACAACATTAGGGTCAGCCGTCCAACTAAATCGGTTACCGCAGCGCTGCAATGCTCGCCGTCTCCTCATCATGTAATATAACAGCCTGCAGGGCTAAATTGTTGCGGACCACGAATAATGAGCCAGACGTCTCTTTGTTGTAATGACTATCAATGGTTCTGAAGTCCAGTCATTAAAACAATGTGCAGATGCTTCATTTTGTCAAACTGCCCCTGCCATATTACTACTGTATCTGGAAATTTAGTCGCCATAATTGTTCATTCCATTCTGTTCCATACAATTCAATATCCTGTTTAACATTTTGTCACATAAAATGGATAATTACTCAGGTACACAACAGAGTATTTTTCAGCTGTTGAAACAGAATTTACTTCTTTTTCAGGTAGAGACCGATTAATCGGTACAGATATTATATCGACAGAAGTTGGAGTCATATACAGGGTGGGGAAGCAAAATTTACAATGAACATTTAGTTGTTTTTTTCTCAGCAGGCATTACGTCAATTGTTTTGAAACCAAACATATATTGATGTCATAATCATACCTAACACTATTATCCATACCTTTTCAGAAACTATTGCCCATATGAGTAATCAGGAAAGCAAACGTCAAAGAGTGTGTGATTTGCTGAATGCACTCGTCACACCAAAGGAGATTTCAAAAATAGTTGGAGTGTCCATAAAGACTGTTTATAATGGAAAGAAGAGAATGACTATGAGCAAAACTATTACGAGAAAGTCTGGAAGATACTATTAAAGAAGAATGGGAGAAGTTGTCACCTGAATATTTGAGGAACACTTGCGCAAGTTTCAGGAAGTGTGTGAAGGCAGTTATTGAGAAAGAAGGAGGACATATAGAATAAAAACATTTTCTATTATGTCAGTTTTCTTGTGGCAAATAAATTCTCATGACTTTCAATAAACTAATTGATCATACACTGTCTTTCAATCCCTGCCTCAAAATATTGTAAATTTTGCTTCCCCACCCTGTAGGGCTTCGAAACTAGAAATACTGTTGAGCTCAAAACATAAAATTGCTCCCATGAAGACTTTTTATGGTTATCTTGATGTTCCGCACTGAATACTTTGAGTTATTTATTTTGGTATTTATGTCTTTGTATGGTTTGGTTCAGGTTTGGAGGATATCAGCCCTCTAATCAGCTGTTATTGTTGTTTTTACGTTGGCTTTTATAAACACACTGTCTCTTATTTTAGTTTTTTTTACGTAGCTGCAAGGTTTTGTTCCCATGCTGTCACAAGAATGTTAGTGATATGCATAAGTCACAGTTGGTGTTCCACTTCATCTAAGAAATGTTGAACGGGGTTAAAAAGCCCTGACCTCAACCCCATCCATCCCAGAAAAATGGATGGGGTCGAGGCAGTCAAATTCTTACCACGCCAGGGTTAGTATAGTTAATGGTAGCCAAGACTAAAACTAAGAATGAAAAAAAATATGTTGTAAATACAATGGACAAAACAAAATTGGGGATAAAATGTTGCAGGAAAAGGAGGTTGATTTGGGAATAAAGTGTCTTTGCACAATATGGGGCCTTGAATAAACAGTGTTTTTGTAAATCATTTTTGACTGATCCAAGCTTTCATCTGCCCCTTTTTCAGCTTCTATAAATCAAGGCCTTTTTGTTAATACAAAAACACTCAAACTAGACTAAAACTAGTCAGTTATTAGAAAGTACAACAACTGTTTGACTAAAATTAAACTGAAATTGAAAACCAAACAGAAACACAAAATAAATACCATTTACCACAGACCACAGACTTAGAAACACACTATAGCCTGTCGAATTTCAATGAAACAAAGAGTACTGCCACACTGATCAAACAAAAGGTCATTCTACATACTTTTGGTCGTATATTGTATATGTCACAAAAGCTATCAACAGAGAAGCCTCCTCTTTGAAGCAACGCTATGCTCTGGCAGTGATCTTATTGAAGGGCTGCACATGAATATTACTTCACTCAAGGAGGTCAAGGCCCCAGGCTTTTATAGGATGGTTTGTGACAGATGACATTGCGAGAAGCTACAGTACATACCAATAAAATTAGATTGCACTGGATTGAATTAAAGCAGTCCTTGGAGGGGGTGATTTGTCGATGGGATGCTGCTTGTAAAATAGCCCTGCTGGATTCCATCACCATCTATACTGTAACATGAGGTGGACTGTTGGAGCTGTCATGGCTTACTTATGGTGTGGATCATGTGACTTTTGGGGGCATGGTGGCTTTAAGAATGGGTCCCCACCTAATACTAATGGGGAACCACTGCTGTTACTGATTGATTCATCGTTTTATTGATTGTACAAACTGGAATCAGGGGCATCCCCTGTGTTACAAGCAGCACACTGCTGCAGAGTAGCGGCTTGATATGTATGTATCCCCTTGTTAAAGCTTATCCAGAGGACAGCTATTGTTAGTTCTGGTCACCCTTGGTTACTGCAGAGTATTCTTTGTCAGCCACGCTGCATGTTGGCCGCACAAAAGCCTGTGGATTACCAGCGACAGGCCGGCTTTCCAGCGCTTGAGCATATTCATGTGCCCGTAATGTGTCAGATGCCTCGTCCACAAATTATCATATTACCCACCACTGATCGTGAGGTTGCCATGGCCACTGTGTCTATCATTGTGTCAGTGGTCCTCACTGGCTGTAGCCATGGTAACAATGTCTGTAACAGAGGTTTGGTACAAATAAAGCTCTTCAGATGTGAAATGCTTGTATGAGAGGAGCCCCAGAGAATGGCACACACACACCCAAGCATTACACACATTCACTGAAAATGATTGCACACCTTTACAGGAGCATATGCCCCCTCGCACAGCATATATACACACAACAGCATCAAAATGGGCAGACAGATAGTAGCATAGTAGGATAATTTCCCCCCGCCATTTCCAAATAGACCTGTCTCCACAGCAACCATGTTGCTAGTAAAGGAGATGAGTACTGATGGAGGGAAAGTGTAGCAGATACTCTCAGAGGTGGGAACGTAGACAGCACAAATGAAGTGGATAAGGTGGTAGGAGGAGGAAAAGGAAGGAGTGATAATTCCTAAGGAGAAGCTGCCAGACAAAGGTAAATGAATAGGGAATGAAGAGAGGGCAAGGCCACAAAGAGATGAAGAAAGAAAGAGGTCGCTGGATGCTAGTAAGGGGAGGACGGCAAGGTAAGATGACAGAGGAAGGGAGTGAGCGTGCAGACAATGCGGCAAACAAAGGAAGGAGTCTGTGTCTTTCTCCTTTCTGGCTCTTTCTCCCCTCTGCCCTAATCGTCCCTCTGCTCCGTCCCACCTCCAGGAGTCACCTTTGTGTTTGACTGACATGATGTCAGCAAGCTCAGTGGGTTGCCTTCTTTCACTCCTTGCCTCTCTCTATCTATGTCTCTCACTTATTCCTATAGTGCCGTCACCATAGTGACGGGTTATTATGGCCATCCTGCCAGGCGGCCATGTTGTTGAGAGAAGACAGGCACAGGTGGCAGTTCCCACAGCCAGACAAATAGATGGAGAGACTGCATCCACTCATGGATAGCTCTGTTTACTTTCAGTTTACAGCTAATTGATTTGTTCATAATCATTTATTGTACTGAGTGACAATTTTGCTGATCAATTAATGGGTTTAAATCATTGTTTTGATAACACTTTATTGTTGTGTTTCTATCTAGACAACTCATATACACATGCAACCTGTTTTATAAAAAAGGTTACACTACCTTACATTTTGTAAACAAAGAAAACAGATTATTAGTATATTAATTGAAGGAAGACATGCATTACATATTTTTTCAAGTCACACACACACACACCTAATTTTAATACATATATTTACATGTTGTATTTACATACATTTTTGCCAGATATTTTGACTGCAACATGAGTTATAATTTTAGTGGTGTGGATTTCTCTGGGGTCTGTACCAAATAACCACATTTCCATATATTTGTAGAACGTGATTTGTAAGATCTCACTAGTACCAATGTACTTTATTTATAGTAGTGATACATTTTGCCCTTACCAAAAATTGCATCCAGAAATTTTAGAATTTGCAGTTTTGTTGATGTTTTGATAAACTGTTCTGTCCTTCTACAATGTATAGTGCTGTGATAATCAAGACCTAATATGTTTATGTCAGCACTGAAGTCACTGAAAACGGTTAAAAGAGAACTGAATTATTAAACTTTCAGTGGTCTTCTGCTCACACACTGTCAGATGCACACACAGATGAATCCATATCCCCAGTACACAGACTGACTGACAGACTGACAGCTCAATGTATGTACAGTCAAATTCAGCACACACACAGAGGGTGAGTCAGTGCTGCATGACTCCTATGGCTGCAACTTTGTCCTGAAACAATGATGTCATCTTCCTCCAACACACTTCACAGCTCTGTCTGTGGACCTCGCCGTCTCTTTGTTCTCCTATTCCTGCATCTCATTTTCAGGCAGCCCCTCCATAACACCAACACATCGGCCACACAGCGGCGATATGGAATTAGACAGATAACAAAATCAATTTGCAGCGGATTGACTAACAGTGAAGAGAGTGTGGTTGGAAAGGGGGTGAAAGGGAGAAATAATGAGAGATCGGTCCGGCTGCATGACTCTTAATTGGATAGGTGGAGGGAGGATGAGGTCATTGAAAAATGTTTTTTCAGACAAAAATGGGTGTACAGAGCACAAGGGATGGTTTCATCAGACATACAGATGCACAAATGTGTGTGCGCACTCATACACGCTTGTACAGAAAACTTTTTTTGGGTAGTTACTTTACACGTCAGCTGTTGCTATGGTGACGCAAGTCTATGATCCAGCCGAAGCGCAGGATTGGCTGGTGTAAGCACAGGAGAGGAAGGCAGGGGGACTTTGTTGGAGGGGTACAGAGGGGTACAGGGAGGGGGCCAGACACAAAGATAATTAGATCGATGCATAACAATCCATACAAATGCCATTTTATTTAATAGCATTTCATTCAGGGAGACTGAATGCCATCAGTAAACCATTTCCAGATCACTCTATGGCATCACTTCCAACCTTGTGTCCTGTCCCGTACAGTGAAAGGCGAGGCAAGCTTGTGCTGAAGCTGAAAAGCAGGCTTTGACATTCACCACCTAACAGCAGGGAGTGTGGTAAATCAAGAAATGCAGGGCATATGAGCGGCACACTGACTAAAAATAGCACCAAACATCTTTGCATGCATATACCCTTTCAGTAATTTTCAGTAACAAATTGACGGTTCATTAACTTGCTATTAAAACACCATTGCATGGTGCGAGAGGTGCTTTCAGGCTAAATTGTCGTGGTGGTTCACACTATGGCGACGTGTGGCCATGCTTTTGGTGAGTCACCCGGCGAGGATGTGTGTGCTCGCCTTTGGCTTTGCGTCTGCTTTGACAAGCCGAGGTCTCTGTCACAGTGTCTGCAGGGACTGTTGTCCTCGGCCCCAGATTAATCCTAATCCCTTTCCAAACTTTAACTAGGGGTGTGTTTAATCCTAGACTTAACTAAGTGCCCTTCCCAGTGAAGATGGAGATGCTCCATTGACTTGATGTTGTAGTCCGAGTCGCGGTGTAATTTATGTTCAGGAAACCGCTTCTATGTGTCGATTATATGTTTGGGACTTGGAGCGGTTGTGTTTGTGTGTGTGTTGACAGGAAATGGTTAGCCCATGTGGTGAAGGTTAGGTCATCTGTGCTCCCTGTTTTTGTTTGTGTGTGTCCATGTGTATGTGGTCATGGTTGCAGCTCTCTCTCCTACCGTGGTCTTTGTGTGGACAGGGTGCTCGGAGTCTCCCGGTGGTATCTTGGGGATCAGTGACTCAAGGAAATCAGGACACACTCTAAATTTGTCACTGCAGCATAACCCACATAATGAAAGAATACAAGCTCCCTCTCCTGCATGCACACTTTCCTGTCTTTCCTTTGCTTTGACTGCTATGTGCGCATAGATTTTCTGTTTTAAATATGCAGATACACACACACACAAGCACATCCACTCATGTTGACAACTGTTAACTGGGTAATATGGAAATCAGAAGGCGATGAGCACATGTTTAAATGAGTCAGTGTTTTCGGTACTCAGCCTTTGCATGGGTGTTTTCTCTGCAGATTGTGTAGCCTCCACTCTGGAGTATTCAGTTTGGATTATGTTTGTGGTTTACTGAGGCAGTTGAGGGAATACCTCCAGCTAACATATCTGAGGTGGTGGAGGAAAGGATTTGCTTGCCCTCAGGCTACTGTCAGGGTTGCGGGGTAGTTTAAACCCAGCTAAACTCTCTTTACACCCATGTATGTCTGTGAAGAAGCTTTTCATGCTTTTTAAAATGTAGAAATCCACATTTTACATTGTAGTAATTAGCATTAGTACAGTAAAGGCTATATCTTATTACAGGAAATGAAGGTAATTTGCTATCCACAGTAATCTTATGCTAAAAAGGATGGTTTGCACAGTCTTGGGAGTATTGTTCTTTCTCCTCCTTGATTACCACTACATTAATATCATATGTACCAACCATATTTTCTGAAGGTGTTTGACTTGTTTGGTTTATATGGAGCATTTTCGGCATGGTTCCACAGCCCAAATCATCATAATTTGATCTGTCATCTCCAGTAGGCGCCTGTTTTAAGGAAAAACAAAAAAAACAAACAAACAAACAAAAAAGCATTGATTGAAACTCACTGCACTAGTTGTCCAGCATGTGCCGGACAGAATAAGCACCTAGTTGGTGAACATTGTGTTGCATTTAGCAGCTAATTTTACCAGCCAGGTATATGTAGCTAGTGGAGACAAAAACAGAGATGAACAACAGTGAGGGTTGACTTAATTAGGTGGATAGATGAACTACAAAAGATAAATATTTCATCAGCTGAAACTCAGAATAAACAACAAAAATTTGCATTGATATATATTGACACAACATTTTAAAGCAAATGTAGATGATTTGATGAGAGTGTATGTCATGAGTATACTGAATTTAATGATATGATTTTGTTAATCCTGTGAATTTGGGCATTCCTCAGGGACCAAATTAAGGCCTTCTGTTGTTTTTTGTTTGAGTTCTGAATTATCCTAGGTATGCATGCTGCAAAGCTCCATCTGCATCTGATTCCCTTTTTATCGTGTATCCTAGCACTTCCCCTTTATCTTCCGAATATTAATGTGCTGCACTGTCAGAGTCCATTGTTGCGATTGGTACAGAAATCTTTTTGCATGACTGGGTTCTTTTGTATTATCAGGCATATTGTACCTCTGCAAATCACACCAAATCGGACATGATAGGGGGAGAGTGCATGTCTGTGTATACGAAAGGGAGGGATAATGTGAGAGATAGGAACCTTGGGTCATGATGGGGTGGGGGGTGGGGGGGTGTGGAGGCATATGGCAGTTGTTAAAAAAAGTGAGAGATGGAAGCCTTCAGAAAAGCACTGGAGGGCTCAGGGGGACAAGTGTGAGGGAACGATAGAGGGAGTGTAAGGGGAAGAGGGGAAAACAAGCAATAAAAAAGTAGAGAGGACAAGTGAGAAGGAGAGATGTAAATGGTAGGAGGTGAAGAAAAGGGAGTGAGGGAGAAAGAGAGAGACGGGTTAACGGGGGAATGAGAAAGAGAGGGAGAGAGAAAGTGCTGGAGGGCTGATATTTAATGTGATAAATGAGTTGTGACAGTCCGCCTCTAACCCCCTTCCAACCAGCGAGGAGGAGGAACACAAAAATAGAAAGCATTATGGGTAAAAGGACATATACAGCATTATATATGTATATAGAAAGAAGGAGACACATACATACTGTAGAGAAAGAGGTAGAGAAAAATCAGTGCAGGCAAAAGGACATTCATAGACAGCATTATAGATGTACAAAGTGAAGGAGGCGAGTGGGGATGCATACTTATAAAGGGAAAGCAGAGAGTGAAGCAAAGCAATTTGGGTAAAGGACATACAACATTATGGAGAGAACAGAGGGAGAGAGGTAATGGCAGAGGAGGAGGAGGAAGGTGGACGGAGTGCATGCAGCATTGGGTTAATGATCTACTGTACGAGATTCTTCGAAATAACAAGTGGGAGGGTGGTGGCGGTGGTGAAAGCAAGAGACAGAATGGAAAGAATGAAAATTTAAAGCAAGTCCTCTACAGAGAGATTGCCTCTCTTCTATTGTACGGGTGTCATGTCTTCGAGCGACAGCTAATTACAACTTGTCATCATACAGCGTGCAACAAGAGTTTTTTTTTCTTCTTGTTTTTCCTCGTATTAGTCGGTTGGTTGGTGGGCCTGCTCAGCACGGGGCTATCTGCTGTGGCATTGGTCTACAGACTGGAGGGAGAGAGCCTGGTAGACAATGACAGCCACTGTAGTTTTGGTTGGGGAGTGGAAGCCTGGGAGATGACTCATAGGGAGGAATGAGGAGAGGAGAAACAGAAAGAGGGAGGGCCAGAGAGTTTTGAAGAAATAGAAGTCAGGAGCGAGAAGAAAAGACGTGTGAGAGACCCTATGGCTGAAGTTGCCTGTTTGATCTCCCAGCTTTTTTCTCCTGAGTCAGCATTAACTGCGTCTTCCTCTTCTTTCTCTTTCTTTCTTCCTCTCTGTCTCTGGTCTGATTTCCTCTACTTTGACAACTTTATCTTCCCATGCCGCTCTTTACTCCTCTGCGGTGCTCAGTTAATGGCCTCAAGCCATTGTGTGATCAAAGATGGCAATCGTGGCATTCCATTGCTGCTGGGGGAATGCCACGAATGGGGAATGCAGTTTTTAATCAATTAACCATAAAACCACAGATACAATAATATGCTTTATTTCCGCTTTTGGTGGTTTTATAGAAGCTTGCCTGCAGCGTGTGCACACTGAGAATGAGAAAGTCCCTAATTTATCTTTCTTTTTCCTCCCTATCCCCTCTTCTTCTCAACCTCCAGCGTGGACAGCGAGGTTCTCTCAGGAGCCGGCAGACCAGTCGGTGGTGCGGGGCCAGAGGGTGATCCTGTCCTGCGTTGTCTTCAACTACTCGGGCATTGTTCAGTGGACCAAAGATGGCCTGGCTCTGGGCATCGGAGAGGACCTCCGGGGTGAGACTTCTCACAGCCTCCTCAAGCTGTCCAACATGTGATTAAGATGGGCTTTTCAAGGTCCATGGTTCTGATACTTTGTGAAAGAAGATGCTGAAAGGCAAAATTCTGAACTTAATGCTTTAAGATGGAAAATTATGTTTAGTGAACTATTTACAGTTCACTTGTTACACCACACTCCAAAGTGCAGAAAAAGAGGCATGTGAAGTAAAACTCATCTGGTGTTCTCATTGCATTCACAACATTTGTGTTTTCTACGATTCTAAGTTGTGTCTCAGGTCTGGCACACTGACATAACCATCATCAAGCCACACAAAAGGCAAATTATGCAGAAAATACAATACTTTCACCTTAATAGCTGTATTATCAATAGACTGATATCATGGCCCAACAAAAAGTGTTCACACAAAAGCACTATACAATACGAACAACAGTTCTTGAATCCCAAGTGCATGTAGTGGAGCGCCTCCAATGTTCAGACCCTTCTTGGATAGAGTGTAGGTAGGTCTGTTTGAAAGCAAACAGTCAATTAGTATTAGAAAGTGGTACCTCAGCAGTTGTCTTTGCCACTAAACCATTATTGACGAACACAAAGGCACACTTACTATTCACCTGATTCTGCTGTAACATTATTGACAAAGATTGTGCAGGTGACAATATACGAAAACAGCTGAAACAGCCAAATAGCACTGTCTATTTTCAGTAGATAAGAGGACAGGAATAAAGATAATGATAAATACAGTAAAATGTAGCTTAAAGACTGACTTAGCAGTGCTGTTTCGTCAACTCTTTCACATCGGTTTAAGTGATATATTTGCACACTCAACCAGTGTTGGTGTGACATTGCGTGCTAGTACCTCCAGTGGCTAATGTATGCTGACAAAATATTTTTGCTGCTGAATGTTTTAGTTACAGTCAGATTGAGCCAGCAGAGCAATTTTGCCCAGGAGATGTTAAAGGTTACTGTCATGTTACTGAAAGACAGCTCAACGGCCGCATCAGCTCTTTCATCGCATCCTGTTGTGAAGATGTGGCACCTCTTTAGGTTGATGTTAAATTTGGCCTCCATGAGCACACGTGCATCCACTGTTTGATGGGGAAATTCTAAGCTCCCCAAGGCACAATTAACAGTATGATGTGACTGAGGAGCATCACATCATCACCTCTGTCATATCAGCAGTGGGTGACTGGCCATTATCTGATTTTTCTTGAAAGGCTGAAACAGTGTTCTCCCTGGTCTTCCTCTTTGCATTTTCATCCTTTTTGTTGAAGTTTTCATTTTGATTTATTAAGTCTCCCACTTCTCAGTCTGTCAACAACAACGACAACTTGGGCACAGCTTGTCTGACTTTGACAAAACTTGGAAGAATGATGCATCTAAAGAATCTCTGCAATTCTGGACGGTTTCCAGAATCGCACTGATTAGCCTAAAGGCGGCTGTGCAATTACTGGTCAGAACAAGTGAGCATATTTCAAGCAGAATGGTCCAGAGGGGGACTGCATTGTTTGTGACATGCTGATGCCTTGTTTTTGTTGATTCTCCTCTCCTCTCCTCTCCTCTCCTCTCCTCTCCTCTCCTCTCCTCTCCTCTCCTCTCCTCTCCTCTCCTCTCCTCTCCTCTCCTCTCCTCTCCTCTCCTCTCCTCTCCTCTCCTCTCCTCTCCTCTCCTCTCCATCTCCTCTCCATCCCTCATGACCTCCACTTAAGATTCCTGGTTCCTTTTTCTCCTTCTTGTTCTCCTTTTCTCAGCTGCCTCTGTTGTGCAGAGTCCTCTCCTATTCTTCATTTAACTTCTCTCTAGTACCTTGTCTCTTTCTCTCTACTTACCTTGCTTGACACGCTTTCAGTTCATGCTCCTCTCTTTTTGTCAACCCTTCTGTCCCTCCTCTGTCCTCTTCGCTGTCCTCGTCTGTCTCTTCACCACACTTTCTGCCTCTCCCTCCCTTTCTCCCCCCCCTTCTTTTAATCATATTGTTACTGTAATGGTCCAGTGCTTCAAGCCAAAGCTTTTAAATAAAAACATGTGAATGAACACTGGCCGCTTCATGCACACATCCACTCGGTGGGTGTGTTTGTGTTTGTGTGTGTATGAGCCTGTGTCCCTCTGCCCCCCTCTTTCTGTGGGCTTTTCATACGCTTTCTCGCTCTCGACATTTCACATGCAAATGCACGTATATACAAGGCACACACACACATGCACACATGCATGCAGAAACAAGGACACACAAGGTTAGGCAAGCGGCAAGGCTCGATTTGGAGCCTGTACATGGAAATGGCAGAGAGAATTTTACATGCGATCTACGTCTGGGCAGCAAACATGAATTCTGCACCATAGACTGGAGTCGATGTGAGCCCTCTAAAACGTTGCTGTCATAATGCATTCATCTTTTCCCCCTGCTGGTGAAAGGGAGCATGGCTGCCACCTAATGGTGAGAATGTACAGCAGTGACACAGCTGTGCCGTGTGACGGATGGGGGAAGGGAAAGGCAGGACTGGAGAGGCTGTGTTGTGTGCGTATGATTGTGTATGTATTGTGCAGCTGCATCAATGTGTATGTTTGGTCATGCGTTTTTTGTGTGTGAATATCTATCATGTCGGGTTCATGCATCTCTCTAGTGTCACCAACACTGCTGCAGAAAACATTTATTCCATGTATGACACAGGGTGAACATCTGACATTTCCTAGTCAGCATGAATAGTGATTTCTTCATAGTATTATTGTTTCCAAATTCTGCTACAGGCTTCATGGGTGAATCCACAGGCATATGACCTATGTCCAACTTTTATTTGAAGGTCCCACTGTTACTGCAATATGAACATAAACTCACTGTAAGCCAAGATCAGCACTGAGATAACAACAAAAAACTCTTAAAATGCAGTATTTCAACTGTGGAAGTGATTGCATTTGTTTTACTTTTGATTGCCTGTGTGTTTCAGCCTGGCCCAGGTACCGTGTACTGCGTGTCCAGGAGTTGGGCCAGTACAACTTGGAGATCCTGTCAGCTGACCTATCCGATGACTCCCTGTATGAGTGTCAGGCCCCTGATGCTGCCCTGAGGTCCAGGAGGGCCAAACTCACCGTCCTCAGTACGTTTATGTATTTGAGAATAATGGTATAAGAAAATATTGATACTTGATTGACACTTGCGTATTATGATGTTATATCATGCTGCTGTATCAGTGCTCAAAAACACGAGTTATTTTCTCAATTGTTAGGACTCGTTTCCTGAAATGTATGCTCCAATTCCCAAAATCCTAAACACAAGTCAGTCACTACACACATCTACACAAACTTCAAACGTCCATGTCAAGACCAAGCTCTGCCTTCAGTAAAAGAGATCAAATACACAAACAGAACACAACAGTCATGACACACTGATGGGTCAGTTGAGAACACTGTGATGAGAGCATGTTACTGTAATGAATCCTGAGGCCAATAAAGACAGACTGTATACGTGTCAGATGTGAATTTGGCAATGTACTGAAGTAAAAAGTAATTGAGCAGAAAATGAGATGTAAAGTAAGTAAAGTAAATGTAGCTGATATAAGTAAATGTAGCTGATCAAACAGATAAAAACTTAGAATACACTATTGTTAAAGTAATTTTCCATGTCTTTACCAACCAAAAAAATTTTGTACATGAAGAAAGAAATCATACTTATTCTGCCTCAGTATCCTATCTCTGGTTTGGATCAGGCTGAGATTCTCTTCACTATCACAAATTATGTTAGACTTGCAGGCAGAGCACAGCAGTGGATAGAGTTTGGAGATTTGGAGCATACATTTTAGGAAATGTGTCTTAAAACATGAGGAAAACTATAAAAGTTTGCATACAAATTTGTGCAAAAGACGGTGGTTGATTTTGCACTGTGTTTAACCCCCTGGCCGCTGCTTAGCAGTCTTATGATCTATCTTCAAATTGCACAAAATGTAGCGCTTTGCTGTTAACAGAGAAAATGCAAATGCATATGCCCTCTGTTCCAGCATAAAAAGTAAACTTTTTTACTCAGATTTGATGCATCTGATCTTTGTACCATGATACTTGTCTTAAAATTGGAGTAAAAATGAGCGGTAGAGATACATGTTGCTGACAGTACTCGTATTTATGCACTGAACTCTAATTTCTGTAAGATATCACAGATTTATTTAATTGGACAGCCTTGTTTGTGGAAGTGTGGTTTTATATACTCAGCATTATGAAATGTGACTGTTTGTGTATCTAAACCTTCCTTCCTCCTGCCTCAGTTCCCCCAGATGACCCAGTGATAGATGGGGGTCCAGAGGTGCTGCTGAATGCAGGGGAGTCCTACAACCTGAGCTGTGTGTCCCGAGGGGCCAAACCGCCTTCTATGATCGATTGGCTCAAGGATGGCCTGCCCGTGGAGGGGGCTGTCAGTATTACTGTGAGTGCCCTTTACATGCTAGATACAATAAATATGCTTTCATGCCCTGTGTTTACAATTTCAGTATTTCAACCCCTTTCTGTCCTCCATTTTCAGGAGGTGCTTCCAGACAGGAAGAGGGTGACCACACGCAGCTACCTGCCCATTCATCCCGTTGACACAGATACTGGGAGGAACTACAGCTGTGTGACCACCAACCTGGCCGTTCCCACCGGCAAAAGCACAACTGTCACCCTCAACGTACACCGTAAGTAATACTGCCTTCTAGTGCAGCCGTTAGAAATGTTGTATTTAATAAGAATGTTTCATTAATACAAATGGTGTTTTTACAATTATGACTTATTGTAAAAGATGATCATTTCAAACCATGTGCTAAATGCTTTCATTGCTGTGCCAAAGTAGTGTTGAACAGCCTTTTTGCACCAGAATGCCCATACTGCCGCATACTGTGGTTTAGATGTTGTTAAGGCTGTCACTAAGTGAGTGTAAATGTGTGAAGTGGTGTGTTCTTTCTCTGACAGATCCACCGACAGTGACCTTGTCCATCGAGCCTCGATCTGTCCTGGAGGGGGACAGAGTCACCTTCACCTGCCAAGCTCACGCTAACCCTCCTATTATGGGCTACAGGTCAGTTTTCATACAAACTCCCTCTTACTCTCACTGAAGCTGGATAACTAGGCACATTTTTTTTCACTTCAGCAGGATTCTTGTTGGTGTCAAAATGAATTTATCTTTGTTTTATTTTTTAATATTTTATAATTTTGTGAAATATTCAATCCTAGGTGGGCTAAGGGCGGTGTGGTGCTGCAGGGAGCCAGGGAAAGTGTGTTCACTACTAAAGCTGATCACTCTTTCTTCACTGAGCCCGTCTCCTGTCTGGTTTTCAATGCTGTAGGAAAGACCAACGTCAGCATCCTGGTGGATGTTCACTGTGAGTCACAGAACATTCATCTCTCCTTGTTGAATCATTTGTTGCCGGCTTCACTCACTTTAGTCTGGAGTCAGATGGATAAAGCACACTATTGTTGTGTTTCTTCTTCTCTGAGCTACTTCTCCCCTTTAGTCCTACTGCATTATTACTCAAACACAACAAAGAAAATCTCCTATCTCTCTCCCTCTCTGTCTTCAGTCGGTCCAATCTTGTTGGTAGAGCCTCAGCCAAAAACAGTGGATGTTGACTCTGATGTCACACTGAACTGTAAATGGGCTGGAAATCCTCCACTCACCCTCACCTGGTTCAAAAAGGGTTCAAACATGGTAAGAAGCAGAGCCTACGCTTTGTGCACTTTTCTTCTGTTCTTGTATTTGCAGTATTTTACAGGTCTGTCTTTGTGTTTACAAAGATCTGTACACTGTGCACTTAGATTTGTTGTATTTCTTGTCAATTTTGTCACATACTTGTGACTCACTACAGATACATTTGGTGTGTAGAAATATTTATGTCATTCTATAGACAATTTCTTTTTTATTTTGAGCTCTTGTTGTGTGCCTAAATATCTCGCCTAACCACTGGTCAGTTGACTTGCAAGTAATGTAAAATGTGTCTCTTCTTACATGTTTAAGGACCCCCATTTATAAGCTGAGGACTGCTTCTGGAGTGTCCTAGTACAAGATGTATTTTTTGGCTCAATTGTTGATTTTAATAACTGTAATACTTTTGTAATGTATTTTCTAATAAAATAAAAAATTAAATCAATTATAATAAAAATAAATTATAAGACACGGCAACAAGCAATTCAAAGCTGTCTTTATACATATGTTTCTTACTACACATTGATTTAGCTTACAAGTACATCTCCATACTGTAGTGTTGTGCAGGTTATTCCTCTATTTCTAAGTAGTTTTATATTTAGCCATAATTTTCACACAGCTAATTTTCCAGTGGATGTGGTTACTAGGCAACTGCAAAACCTTTGTGATGGGTTAAAAAAAGGATCCAAGTTTGCATTATTCGCTAGTCAAGGTCAATCAGCAGTGTAGTACAACATATATAATCAAATAAATCTAGACGATAAATCTAGACGTGCACATATGCTTCATGATGTATAAAAATAATAAGCTTCACAGGTGGAAGCATAGAAATACACTAGTCCCTCTTTTACCTGTGTTCAAGTGGGCTTTTATTTTGTTTATCCTTTCATGCTGTTTGGCAGATTTGCCCTGTTTATATTTGTGGTCTTTTCATTTACACCCCCACAGGTTCTGAGTAACAGCAACCAGCTGTATCTGAAGTCGGTGAGCCAGGCAGATGCAGGCCAGTATGTATGTAAGGCCATCGTCCCACGGATCGGAGTTGGAGAGACTGAGGTCACGCTCACAGTCAACGGTCAGAAAACATCCATGCAGTTCAATGTGACACTGCTCATAGATGAAAATGCTGTAGTTTAAAAAAGGTCAGCTTGTCAGTAATTGAAGAAATAAATATAGTAGGGCCAAAAGCCGTTTATTTTTGAATACAGTCATTTCTTTGTGAATAGGCTTTATAAGGTCAACAGGAAAATATCACGACGGCAATGATTTGTTTTCAAGTGATTTCATTTTCATTCACATGTTGTCATATTTGGCCTATGCAGGTCCTCCCATCATCTCCAGTGATCCAGTCCAGTATGCAGTGAGAGGAGAGAGAGGAGAGGTGAAATGCTACATAGCCAGTACACCTCCCCCAGATAAAATCGTAAGTACAAAAACACAGTCCTACAAAACATTTCTGCCACAAAATCTACAACGAAAACCTTTTCAGACTCTTAATTCCTTTATTTATTATTCAAACCAAAAATGGCAAACAAGAAAAAAAGCTTTGGCAAGAAAAAGCACAACGCTGTACCTCTTTAGTTTGACAGTGATTTGTATTTTACTATTACTGTACCCTCCTGTTCCTAAATGGCTCCGCTCCTGCACAGTTAATGCTTTTAGGCACTGTCCCTTTTCCTTTCGAGCAGTGACTCACCCTAAAACTCTCCCAGAATTTTCCTCCAACCCATCACGTAAACAAACCAACACTAACACTAACCCTGTCCCGCTTTTAGCTACTGCGTCAGAAATCATCCCCATTGCCTTTTGTCCACTCGTCTGTATCACAGAGATGCAGTAGTAGTAGCTCCTCAGCTCCCCGGCCTCTGTGACTGATCCATCCTGACTCACAGTGCACGCTCCTAATGCAAAAGGTTGGGACAGAAAAAGATTTATAAAATATAAAGGACTGGAGAGGAACAGTTGTCCCAGTAAATGCCACATCTCAGAGATTCTCTTTCCTCTGGAATAAGCGGGCAGATTATGGGAACATGTGGGTTTATGCATAATTAACATGCCTCAGTACAGTGCTTCAATGCTGAATAATACAGCTGCTTTTAGTGGCTTTAAAATTGGAAAATGTGCAAGATTCTCACCAGCTCAGTCATGCCCATTCACCTCTCCTTCAGTCCGAAGAAACATACAAACTGTTGCTGGCCTGAGTAAGTCATACAATGTGTGTGTTTACATGCAAGCGTGTACTTACATGTGTGGATTTACTGCTGCATCAGCTGTGTATTGTAGGCACAGTTATCCTAATAGCCAAGTGTGTGAAGCTAACCCCACGACTGCCAACAGATGTCTAACAGTTGTCCATAAGGATTTAAGAAGAGAAAAATTCCGTCATGTCATGGGTAAAATTCTTTCTTTAAGGTTTCTGCACCATGACTGGAGGAGCAGTTTTGGAAAATCATAGCAGAATGGTTAACTTTCATGGTTTATCATACTGTTCTTTTATATTTTGTTTGATCGGTGTGCAGGAAAAGTTGTGGAATGTGAACATTTTATTATTGTGCTGGCAACCAACTTTAACATTGCTGTCTTTGAAAAACAAAACAGTTTAAAGATGCTGAAGTGTTGAAGCTGTTATTGTTGCTATGCTCTGCATTCATGTCATTAATTATGTACAAGGAATTAAAACTGGTATGCTGTTCAGACAGTGTATCGCACAGCACCGCAAGCTGAAATATTATACATTAATGTGTACATATGTTTGTCATGCTTGAGTGCAATACTGGATGCATAAGGCTTGACTTATAGTTGTCTTTGAAGTGCATTGACTTCAATAATAAATACTGAGGTGTTCAAAGGTTGAAGACTGTGTTCAGTTGAAAGTATCTTATAGATAAACAGTGATGAAGAAAAATCACTGTTTTTACCCCGTATTTATCATTGTTTATCATACAGCCTGCCCACAGTCAAATATTTAATTCTAAATACCAGAATTTGAAAATACATACCCTCCTCTTGCACCTCTTTCCTATCTAACCTATGCGTAGTTTGCATGACACATGAAGAGACTGTTTCGTGTCACGAGTGAAGCCAAAATCTAATGGGTAGTGGAGCTGCCGTGTTGTTTTCCTGATGAGTCTGCAGTAGAAATGTGTCTGATGGAGCCTAAATAATATTGTTGCAATTGAAAGCTTTTTATGGTCTTTATCGCCCAATGAAGCAAAGAAAATGTTGGTGACTGAAGCTTTAACTCTGGGGTTCCCAAACATTTTCTGCTTGCCTGCCATAACAGCTGCATTTTTAATGATTCTTCCACTGTCAAAACATTGTCCAATCAGATTTTCAGGTTCATGAGAACAGAGACCTACGGTGGCCAACAAGGGCCAAACACATTGCAATGGCCCAATGCGTTTCAGTTAAGAGAAAACAGCTGCAAGTACAGAAACGATGCAAATTCACAAACTCAAACACAAGTCTAAATGAGGTTCAAAAAGAGGAATGTGGTGTAAATGAAAAAAATGCACCGCAAGAAACAAAAACATATGCATAATCATCAAATGCTCTGCAAATAAAGAAACGATGCAAACCACGAAAACATCTGCAAACAAAAAACACTGCATAACCAGTCACTACAACGGAAGTGCTCTAAACCTGCAGCCAGCGATTATTGACAACAGACAAGTGCAAATAGAATCAAATAAAAGTCACATGACCACGCTATGCCGTAAGTTCAATTTGTTCCCACTATAGTTTGAAACCCTGTCAGTCAGCTGTTCTCCGTCTCTCTCTCCATCCTGTGTGTCTCTGCATTGAGCTGTTCTGCTGACAGTGCCCCCTACAGGTTTGGAGCACTTCCGTTGTAATCACTGGTTATGCAGCGTTTTTTGTTTGCAGATGTTTTTGTGGTTTGAATCATTTTGTGCTTTGCATTGTTTCTCTTTTTGCAGAGCATTTCATGATTATGCATGTGTTTTTGTGTCTTGTGGCACATTTTTTCATTTGTACCTCTTTTTGTACCTCGGGTTAGACTTGTGTTTGAGTTTGTGAATTTGCATCGTTTCTGTACTTGCAGCTGTTTTCTCTAACTGACACGCATTGGGTTGTTGCAATGTGTTTGGCCCTTGTCAGCCACCGTAGAGACCCCCACTCATAACAGACCAACTTAACAAACCAACACTCTTCTATTTGAATTAGGAAAATTAATGCACATACCATGGCCGACTTGTGTATTTTACTCTAATCTAGTGCTAAATTCAGAGCATAAGATTGGGAAATGCACCTTTGTCTATTTTCACTGTGATTCAATATGTTTTTCTGCGTCTGTGCTGCAGGTGTGGGCGTGGAAGGAGAACGTCTGGGAGAAGGAGAAGGGGACGCTGCTGGAGAGGTACACGGTAGAGCAGAGCAAACCGTCAGCGGAGGGCGGTGGCGTCCTCTCCACCCTCACCATCAACAACGTGATGGAGTCCGACTTCCTGTCCACCTACAACTGCACGGCCTGGAACTCATTCGGCCCAGGCACCATGATCATCACACTGGAAGAGACAGGTGAGTTTTGCATACAGTTTTTTTACGTATTCATGTATTTCTCCAGTTGCCTTAGACTTTTGTGGGCAGACATGAAGAAGATAAATAATTAAAGGCAGCAGATTCCTTGAGCAGTGAACTGTATGGAGTGTTACCAGCTCTGTTTGCCTGTGACCAATAGTGTCAGAATAAACATTAACCCTTAAAGACCCAAACAGCCAAAGTTGACCAGAATTGTCTACTGATGTAAAATATGTAATACCTGTTGATCCACTAATCCTACCAATACGTGTAAATAATTGATTTAAAATGCAGTTTGTCATCTTTTCACGGTCATCAGATTTGATCCATTTGGACGTTCAGAGGCTCCGTAGTAAACGTGGAAACATTGTCTGCAACATTGATTCATTTGTAAAACCCATGTAGTTTGATTAATGACAGTGATGACACTTGGTTTGTGTTCAGTTCATGATATATATTGCCTAAAACATCTCCTTTTTTCAGTTTTCTCTGTTTTTGATATAATAACCCGCAACTTTGATTTGAGTTAAATATAGAAATACACCTTATTTTTACTAAAAATACACAAAATACAGAGGATAATATTTTAATAAATGGTGACAAATCACTTAAGAAAGTCTAAATAGACAGAAAAATTAATTTGGGAACTGCCACAAAACTACCATGGGATCTTTATCTTGAAGGTTAATGGGATAGTTTTCTGTCATTTTATGTTTTATACTTTTTTAGCATCCTTAAAGGGGTCATATTTTGCTAAACTCACTTTTATAAGTCTTTGGTACATTTATTTGTGTATTTGGACCCTAATAGTTCAAAAAGTTTGAATTTGAACTCTCCAGGTGCTACAAAGCTATCTTTATATTCATTTTGGCAAAAATCAAGTGGATTTCTACAACCCGTTTTAATTCCTGCTTAATTTGTTACATCCATAAGTAGTTACGTCCTGACATTTGCACATATAAGGTCAAGACTTCTGAAGAACATTTCTCAGAGTACGCCATAATTGTTTGTCAGCAGCAGCGGTTGTAGTCCATACCAAAAATATGTCCAAACTTCGAGCCGATTAATGTTCAGTTGTTGGCTGAATGGGACAGAGCAGCACAGCCAACAGTCTGGAGGGGGTGGGGCATGAAGTGGCTCATTTGCATTTAAAGGGCCAGTGCTCAAAATGACCTTTTTGGTGTCATTATTCAGAAATAGGGCTGAAGATGGACCTGTGGAGTCGAATTAATGAAGAATTCAGACTCAAGCATAGCATTTACAGTTTATGTAGACCACAGGGAAATGTTTTAAAATGCATAATTTCATTTAAAAAAGCAAAATATCACTCCTTTAAGAAAGTCTAAATAGAGAGTAAAATTAATTTCTGGAACTGCCACAAAAATACCACCAGGTCTTTATGGGTTAATGGGATGTTCTTCTGTAATTTTATGTTTTATATCTTCCTCTGACATCTTTAGTATCCTTAATTTACCTTTCTCAACTAATATAATTCTATATAATCCTATTATCTCTCTGACTCTTTTTGTGGGTTTTCTCTTTCTCCACCCACTCATTTCAGAGGAGGTCCCAGTGGGCATTATAGCTGGTGGGACTGTGGGCTCCACCATCCTCTTGTTCATCTTTCTGCTCATCCTCGTTCTCATCTTCTACAGGCAACGCAAAGGCAGTGAGTCATATCCTCCATGTGCTTACAGTATGAAACCACAGTCTGCAACAGTAGTGTTTTCATGCATTATTGATGTTTTTACTTGTCATGAATTTCATTATTTCACAATGATAGTTCGCTTATTTATAGTTTATATGTGGGGTAGAAGCTTATTTTAGACGAAATAACAAAAAGGTTCTAACACCTACAATTGGTTTTTCACCCTCTAGATCAGGGGTGTCAAACTCTTTATAGTTCATATGTTCATATGTTCTCAAGTGGGCCGAACCAGTAGAATAATAACATAATAATATATAAATAATGATAACTATTTTTCACTTTATTTTAGTGTGAAACAATAACATTGAAAAAAGCTGAAATTTCTTAAGCGATTTTTTTTTTTTTTTTTACTTTATTTTTATTTGTTTTATCAACAGACAATACAACACAGAAACTAGGGGTCAGTGGTAGAACACAAAATATCTAAATGACACACAGTAGTAATTATGATTTGTTTTGTTTATAGTCCAGCCATTTTGTCCCGTGCTTTATGAAGATATGTTCCTTGAGCTGTAGATAATAAGTCAATCTTTCCTCTATTATAGCTAGCCACTGATCCTCACAGGGTGCATCAGTTCTTAAACGCAATTTTAACAATATTATGCCACAACTTATTATTTATACATGTGCATTATGGATCAGATCAGCAAAGGTTAAAAAAAAAACATTTCTTTAGACATTACAGGTTTTTCATATAATTGTTTTATTTATTTGTGCATCATAAAACAGCGAGAGAAAAATAATAAATAAATAAATAAATAAAAACAACATTCAAACACGTAACATCATTGTGCAGGAGAGGATAGAAGCCAGAAAAGGCTTATGTGAATACCTCCCCGGAAATAAACAATACACAGGAAAAAAAAGACAAAAAAGAATTAAAAAATACGATATAACTGAAATAACAAGCTAAAGTAAAAACAATAAAAATACAAATCAAATTACAAATCATCAAATCCAAATCAAATGATATACAGCCTTACATTTTTTCATGAATTAGAGTCCTTTTCAAATGCTTTTTAAATAATGATAAAGAAGATGTTGATTAAAGTTCAGGTCGTAGATTATTCCAAAAATTATATGTTGTGGTTATTCATATTTTATTGTAAAAGTACAGTTTGTAAATGTAAATATTTTCATAATTTAATGTTTTTTTTGCACTAAAACAGAGGAAAATCTGGAGTTGTCATTACTTATAGACATAATGTAATACTGTTTGTTTCACATTAAACTAAGAAGAAAATTTGGACTCATAATTTATAGGTTTTTATGATATTATTTTACTTGAGCTCACATTTGGTCTTTATGTGGAACAAACTAAAATGAGTTCAACACCCTTGACCGTTAATATCTTCAGTGTCATTTTTGTACTTTGCAAATTCATCCCGTGGGCCGGATTGGAACCTTTGGAGGGCCGGTTTTGGCCCGCGGGCCCCGTAGTTGACACCCCTGTTCTAGATGTAGGTCTCTTCTGAATTTGCTGCTCCTAGTGCTTGTGAAAACACACGGGCCTTGCTACGTGTGTCCAGCGGTATTCAACCTTGCCGTGTTCTGCTTCCAGGTCGGCGCGGGGTCACGCTGGGTAAGCCCGACATCAAGGTGGAGACGATAAACAAGGAGACCCACAGCTTAGAGGAGGACTCCGGCAGCGTGTCCACAGCATCGCGCATGGTCAAGGCCATGTACTCGGTGAGCAGCAGCAGGATATGTGTGCTTGAGCCGGACTCTGTTTATACAGCCTGTAGTCGTAGAGAAAAAACTCACATTAACTCAGTAACCTCTCCCTATGTTGCACTGCACCTTTTGACTGAAAACAAACTCTGTGCTATCTCCTGTCATCTCTCTTTTTAACCCTTTTAACACTCTTTTCTCTTTTCCTGTCATACTCTGTTGCCTCCTTCCCTTTTCCGTTTCGTTATGGCACCTTCTCTCCTCCTTTTTATTTTTGTTCCTCTTGTTTGACGGTTTAGTTTCTCCCCTCTGTGTCCTTCTCTCCTTCCAATCAGCCTTTTAAAGATGATATTGAGCTCAAGTCTGACCTCCGGAGTGACACCCTGGACACCCGCCAGGAATATGACCTAAAGGTGAGAGCGTACAGTTGCCAGAAACATTTATTTATATTTACTCAGGAAACAGATAGTCTTCAAAATCTATTAAATCATCATTAACGAACTGAGAGGGCAAATACAAACACACAGATACAGGACATGATGTCAAAATTATGTTAACTACAAAGTCTTGCTGAGTTTGTTTCATTCTGACTGCACCTCAAGGGCTTGAAAATATCCTAATCATTACTGACACGGTGACTCTGAGTGATGACTCTCATCCAATGACGAACAGTTTCCTTTTTTTTCTGAAGGAAACACTGTCACCCAGGATGACAGGATGAGAGTACAAGTAGATAGAAGGCACAGTGCAATGATTTTCTTCATTTTTAAATACTGAAGTAACATAATATTTGTAAGTGTATAATAAAAATGAGCGCAGCAAAAATAAATGAGTCACTGTGGTAATAAATCAGATCCAAAGGCACTCTGATGAAGACTCTGTGTAGTTGAAATGCATTGGAGATGATGTATAAGATCTTTATTAAGCTCTGTTATTACAGTAGAAGTAATGAAGGACTCTTGCCATTGTATTTTTGCACTGGTTACTTTTTCAACATTAATTATTGATCTTTTGTTTGTCATCCAAAGATTTTTTTGTGGTTGTTGTGCCAGTTAAAAGTTTACTCCAACTTCACTACCACCACCACAGGTTGGATTTGTAGTCTGAAACAAGAATACCTCTGTATTTTTTTTTCAGAAAGTTGAAATTTTATTGGAATTTAGAAGATCTCAACCATTCTTTCAAGATTATACCCTCTAGAGGGTGCACATGTGCATCTGGAACAGTCAGATGGAGACAAAGGAGCAGGATGTGAATAGACAGCTGCAGTCTGGTTTTTGACAGATTGAATTCCTAAAATAAAATGTACATATCTGTTAATATTGTGCTTCAGAAGACTCTACTGCATCCGTACCGTTTGATTTTTTTCAGTGACTGTTATAATTTGACTGAAATGCACATTTTTTTAAATCAAGTAGCTATTATCTATTCTCTGCTATGCTGTGTATTTAGAAAAAGAAGATAAAAGTGGTTCTACTGTTACTAAAACACACCAAATATTTATTTCAAGGTCAGCTTTTTCTTTACAACTGGTGGCGGAAAAACTTTAACCCACTCTTTATATTCACCAACAAGAACCTTATTATTGCATTTCTACAGTACACGTGAGCTTTGTTCCATAGTTACCACCATTGCCTTCAGTCTTTGTTAGTCAGAGGAAACTAACCCCCCGATTACTTAAAAAGCAGACTCACTCATTGTGAAGATATTTAACAAGGGAATAAAAAACATTGCAAAAAGGTAAAAAAAAAAAAAAAAAAAATAGAAAGAAGAAAGGACAATTTGTTATATTCTGCCCATTCAGCTATTATGAATCATTTATCCTTTGTGACACCATGGGGTTAGGCTAAGGTGATGTGAATGTGTTTTCGCACGTAAAGCTGCCAAAATGTTCTGCTGAAACCCCCCCCACCCCCATGAATATTTTGTGAGGGCAAACACACCACGCCTCTAGCTGGAGTGCTGCCTCAGATCACTTTGAAGAAACACAGACATGAATCCACCCCAGGAGGTGGTTAGATCACCCCGACAACAGACTCACCCGGAGGTTTTTTGTTTTTTTTTGTTTTTTTTTTATGCTTTCCGCCTGGAGTACCAAAGCAGTGAAACAAAGCTGGGTGGGGGGGAAGTTGGCTTCATGAGAGATGACATGGCAGAATCATGACAGAAATAGCAGTAGACCACCATAAGTGCATTTGGGATCAAAATCTTATATTCCATTATAGGCCATTTCATATCTAGGTCATGACATGGACTTATTGCAACACAGCACATTCTCTGTAAAACCACAGTAAAAGACCTTTCTCATATTACATTGTGAATTATGTACATGAAAAAAAGTAATTGATAATACTTGTTCTTCTCAGAAATAATTAAAAAATGTTGCCATAAAGAGTGCATTTTACAACACCATGAAATAAACAAAAGAGCATAATATGAAACAATAGATGTTCTTTCCACTGTTATACATATTCACACTGAGTTTCTTTCCTAAGTGAGAGGAAGAGGAGGGATTCTTTACCTGGACAATGTGGAATCAACTCTGCCCATTCGCTGGGATCCATATCAGTCAAGAATCTGATTAAGTTCATGAAAACATGGAGAGGAAACTGCCAAAACAGATTTAGCCTATTTTTGTGTCATTCATAATTAAATGATGTTGCGCTGCAGGATTTCACCCATTTCACTAATTTAAATGTTAAAAAGTTTAATGTGAAAATAAGATCTTTATAAAGCCTATATAATTACATAATACACCAGATACATGCATTAGGGTACAGTATTTGTGGATCACATGCTGTGAATTTGCTTTGAGATAGAGGGGCTATGTGTTTGCATATTTTACGGCGTATTTGTTCCGTGACTTGATTTATATGCATACTTGAAAAGGTCTGATCTTAGCTCAAGCCGCTGAGTCACAAAATGAAGGAAGCAAATTGCCTTTACAATGGCGTCATAATGAAACTGGACCTGAATGCAGCTCCAGGCTTGCAGACCATGACTTTTGACCCTTTCCCAAAAAACATTGTAATGTGATTTAAGATGATGAGACGAGATAGAAATTGATTTATGCAGAAGGAAATCATTGCATATATTTTGCCTAAATAGATCATTTAGAGCAACATAAGAATCATTGTTGTTTTAAATAATAAGAACTAAAATTGTATGGTAAAAAATGAAGATAAATTAAGTCCAAAATATGTAAATTAAGACAGTGGAAAGAAAAACAGGGTAGTTTACAGGTGGGGCAGAAAGACAATGACGAAATAATATAACTGTTTTTCCTTCGTAAAGCACTTCGCCTTGTGTATGAATGGTGCTATATAAATAAATTTGCCTTGCCTGTTTTTGACATGAAGTGGGATTTCAAGGACTATTTTGACTTTGTTTTGTGTTCCGCCCACTGCTCCAGGACCCCACCAATGGCTACTACAATGTACGAGCGTCCACCCACGATGAAGGCCGGCCTGCCTCCCGCTCCACCATGCACTACTCCGACTACCGTTCCCCGGCAGGAACACCAGGAGGCGCTGCATCCATCAGCAGTAGTGCAGGCGGCTCAGGAGCCACAGCCAGTGGAGGCGCCCCCGGTCCTCCAGGCCCTCTCACCTCCCCAGGCCGTCCCCAGGCCTGTTATGACCCCAGACCCCCCTCTAGATTGTCCCACATCAGCTACGCCCAGTTCAACACATTCACCCGTGGGGGCCAGAGCCAGCAGCCCCCCACTAACCCTGCCCCTCCAGCCAGCGACTTCCCAGGAGACTGCAGCCTCCTAGACTCCACTTCCCAGCTGGCCTATGACAACTACGGATATCCCTCGCATTACCAGACCTACCGCATGGGTTTCGCCCCATCCAGCCTGGCCCCGCTGGAGGCCGGCCCATCCTATGAGATGTATGGGGTGGGATCTGGGGTGGGAGGCCCTGGAGTCGGGGTGGGTCCTGGGGGTCCCGCTCCCTCGGGATCAGAGACTGGACTAGGGAAATACGGCAGCTCCACTCGCTTCTCCTACACCTCACAACACTCTGACTACTCCCACAGCAGACACACACAGAGGATGCAGACTCATGTGTGAGACAGAAAGACGCATTAATACCTCACCGTCTTAGCCGAGCATGAGGAAGCATCTTATAAATAGCGTTACACCTAAAAAAACACAGAATCACACATTATCACACACAAAAAAGAACACACCTTATCAAACACAAATACCACTACAGATTTACACAAAAACACCACACACACCCATGCACAGAGTCAGAAGACCATGCCCATGAGACAGGGAGGGTATGAGAAACGCAGAGGCACTGAGAGAGAAAAAGAGACGAGTGGAAAAGAAGGAGTCTTAGTGAGACAGGGAAGGGAAATTCCACACAATTTTGAATTCCCTCACTCCCAATGTGTTTGTATATGTGAGCTCTGAAAGAGCGGACAGCGCAAGTCACAATCAAGACTGGGAAAGAGAGCAAGAACCTGAGAGAAGATCACAGATCTTTGGAGCCCATAGCCTTTGCTATGATTTGACATTGTAAATGATGAGAGCGAACGTCTTAAGGCAAAACTGTCAAAAAAAAAACAAAACTGACTGTCAGTATGGTACATGAAGATCGGGAGAAACCTCAACCAGTGGAAGTCATTTCTGGCCGCCATATTATTTTTTAATTTGTATTATTATTTTTATTTTCATTTTTTGCTGGTTGTCTATCTCAATGATCGTAGAGCACATATATATATTTAGTATCCCAAAATGCCTCCATGTACAGTGGCACATACCATCAAGCCAGTCAACTGTCGTGGGGGGAGTGTGTTGGGGTTGGGGTTGGGGTGGGGTTGGGAAGGGTTTCATCATTTTGCACTGCATCTACAGTATTCATGCTTAGACATCCCGTATATCTGTGTAATGTCCTCTTTTTATTTGCACACCTGACTAGAGCTTTGTATTCTATTTTTTAACATTACAGAATTATTTTTGTCAATGTAAAACATGTAATGTGTGTGTATGGACCAAAAGTTTGAACGTGAGCGCACATAACTCAGGCCTTTACCTGAGTGATATCCACTGAGTCAGAGGGAACTGTGCCAACAGAGGAGCCTGAATTCCTTTTCTAAAAGGTTGGGAGGATTCAGGACATATTTCAAATCAGAAGGTATATCAGTGTATAAAAGAAACCTAGTGCCAAGTGTTCATGTTGTTCTTCACCTTAGACCATGTACGTATATGCAGTAGAAGCTCCTTCTATTGGCGACTGTTGCTTAACAAACCAGGCTCGGGGCTTTTGAGTCATTCCCAGACATTTTTGTAGGCTGGAGACTTTTTCTCTGAGCTCTTAACTACAAGCCTGGTGCAGACAGAGAGAAAAAACACAGGATGTTGGGTTTAGAACTGAGTGGCCTTATAGGGGAACATGTCGTACATTTCCATTTTGAATCATTCCTCATCGTCTGTCTGCCAAATGGCCAGAGGAGAATGTGTATGGAGAGGTTCAATGAAGGCTTGTCCACAATATTGACATGTAGTAGTGTATGACTTTGCGTGTGTGGGTGTGCAAGTGTGTGTGTGTGAGAGAGAGAGAGGTCAAGAGGGAGTGTGTGGGCGTTGGCACACACATCGATTTGTACAGTGTGTTTGTATAGATGTGTGTATGAGAAACATACTGTAAACACGCACTTGAGAGTGTGTGCGTTGATGGCATGCATGTCTGTGTGTATACAGTATGTGTGCGTGTGCATGTCTGTGTCTAAGTGTGCGGATGTGAGTTTCAGTATACTGTATGTCCATATCATTTCTCTCACAATCCTGTTACAGTACTTTTATACCTCTGGTAGGACTGTATCCTGTATTATTGTGTCTTTGAATTTAGAAAAATCCAATGTTTATCTTATTGTACTGTTCTTCGTAGCAGAGAAAACTGTTCAAAAGATGTACAACGAACGTTATCAAACTCTCATTTTTTAATTTCATTATCTTCAATATTTTTTAAAAATGGTATGTAATTATTTTTCCACAGTATTACATAAATAAAAGCACTGTTTTTTATAAACCCTGTGTTTCTAATTCTTGTTTGGAAAGCAGTTTATTATTTGGACATGCACTAGTAGGACATGCACTAGTAGGAGGCCAAATTCAAAATTTTTATTTTTTATTTTTAATAAAGAATGATATCAAGGTGTCTTCAATATGCTACTAATTTTATGATTTATTTACTGTACATATTTATTTTACTAAAGAAATGCTGGCTTACAAGTTTCATAAGAGCTTGATGAGTAGTTAAAAGGAGGACAGGTCATCATTGCTTGCCAAAGGGTATTTGCTTTTTCACAATGCTATAATGGTTCACTAAATGCTTTTATTATCCAGGTCAATTTTGTTCATGTAGCTCCAAATCATAACAAAAATCACCTCAAAACACTTAGTCTTAATATGTAGAAACATTTAGTAATGTTGTATTTTTATTTATTAATTTTTTTACAAGGTAAAGACAAGGGGTAAACAACAACAAAGTTATTACGTATTGTCTGCTAATGGTTAATAAAAATAAATAAATAAAAAAAAACCTATTAGCAATTGTTTTCTGTCTTAGGAGCATAATGAGCTCTTCTCTTTCATAACTTAGTTCCACATAAATGCTCACAGTTGACCGATAGGTGGCAGACACACACACACACACACACACACACACACACACATACACATACAGACGCAGAGCCTCTAAAACCACAAAAGAAGAAACTAGTCGACGTCATTGGCCATAGATTGCGTGACAGCCAAGATGGCGGCCACAATGTTGAGGTCGCTTTCTATGCTAGGACGTCCTTCAACAAAATTAATACTTAATAACAATTTGCTGAGTCCCAGCTGCACTGTCCTGCAAAACAGGTAAGATGTCAAAAAGACAAAACGTGACATTCTAAGCGGTCTTTAGCGTATTACAGCTTACTTAAGGATATGTACTTACTAATGCTAAGGTTAGCAGAATGCTAATTAGCCGACTTTGCAACCTAATAACAACGTGAATCGCCTGCTATTATGAATATTTACTGTGTAAATAGAATACCGTACCAGACAGTATTTGCAGTTGTGTTACATGACGCGTGTTTACAGTGAAACCTGGTGTTTATTGTCGATATTACCCTTATAGTCGGTGTGTCATGGTGTTAACTAACAGGCTGTTTGCATCTTCTGTAATAGCTGCAAAGCCAACCGGTGCTTGAAGAGACGAGAGGCAATTTATGTAGTTTCATTATTGTGTATTATTTAACGTATATTTACAAGTATGGCCTAAATCTCTGCTACTGTTATGTCTTGTACTTGTGTTTAGCAGCCTTGTGTTTGTATGAAATTATAAGCTAATGTTAGCTTTATTTACATGAAACACAGGTTGTTTGTTGGTGTATATGTAACATATTTTAACAAGTACAAGGAATATTTTGATCTGTTTGTACATCAACCAAATCAGATTAGTACATGCCAACCACAGTGTAACCTACCCAGATCATTGTCCTTTCTAAATACCAGTCCATATCCTGACATGTATCTAAGCCTTGTCCATATAATACAGTACTGTTTTGGAAATTACAAGGTGTATAACTTTGGGTTTAGTTGAACGCTTATTTAGTTGTTCAGCCCCTCACATGTGTCCATGTCTTTACAGGAAGAAACAATGGCAGCCAGATGTGGAGTGGTCTGAGCAATTTTCAGGGGCAGTAATGTACCCCACTACCCTTAATGAGAAGTGGACCCCACCCCCATGGAATGGTACCTGTCAAAACATTGTATAATACAGTCTACTAATAACAATCCATTGTTCTTTAAAATAAAAGACACACCAGGTGCAGCTTTTTTGTTAGCATGTCTGATGTGTTAAGTACCATACAGTAACAACATAAACTCAGCTTTCCTAAATGGTAGGTTGTGATCCAAAAGCGAGTTGCTGACTTGTTTCTGCATGGATTGCAGAGTGTATGCTTATAAAAACAAACATTTCATTGGTTATTGTAACTCTAAATGCTAGCTGATTACAGGCTTTTGTTTTTGACAGACATGCTTCAAGGGTGTAGTTAAAACCAGGGTAAAGCAGACATTGATTGAAGATGACAGACTAAGTTTACATTTTTATTGGGGGGAGTAATATAGCACAAATAACCCTAAACTGAAACACACACTGTTTTCATTTAACAATGTGTCTTAGTGAAAACAGCCAGTTTTGTAGGCCTTACTTTGTATACAAACACAGACATATGAGGGCCGTTCAATAAGTTCATGGCCTCACCCAGAACAGAACAACACAGACTGATAATTTATATTTTATTTTTCAACATAATCTCCATTTACAGCAATGCACTTGGTCCATCGATGTTCAAGCATCACTATCCCATCACGAAAGAATGTAACATCCTGTATTATAACAACCAGTATTTCTGGGTGAGCCCATGAACTTATTGAACAGCCCTCGTACAGTTGTGATATTTAACTATGGATGGCTGTTCTTGTATAGATTTCAATCACATACACTCCTGATCAAAATTTTAAGACCAGTTATAAATTGCAACATTGCACTGTTGGATCTTAAGGTTCTAAGTAGAGTTTAAGAATACAAAAAGAAGAAATGGGAGTGAGACAAAAAAAAATTGAATAAGCAATTTATTGAAAACAACAATTTTTATACTTAGAACCTTCTTAAGATCCAACAGTGCAAAGTGTAAATTCTTGTACGTTTTTAACTGATCTTAAAATTTTGATCAGGTGTGTAACTCACTGCACCTGTAAGAAGAACTGCATAAAAATTAGAAACCTAAATCTACACTACCCTCTTTAAATTGCTGACATTTTCCTTTTTTAACATAACATCCAGTAAACTGCATTACCTTTTGCCTTATCAGCTTGCCCTAGCATCAGATAAGACGTGCGGCTCGTCAAATCAGTGCGTTTTACTGTGCCAGCTTCTGATCTTTTGATGTGAGATATTCAATTCATTTCTCATAATAAATTCATTTATATTCTATTCTTCTCTTGTCCCTCCAGATGCAGATGCTCCTAAAGAGAAGGACGTGTCCAACCTGACGATCAACTTTGGCCCCCAGCATCCTGCGGCTCATGGTGTGCTGCGTCTCGTCATGGAGCTCAGTGGAGAGTCTGTTAAGAAATGTGACCCCCATATTGGCCTGCTTCACCGTGGCACAGAGAAGCTTATTGAGTACAAGACCTACTTGCAGGTATTGACCAAACTGCATGTTTGTGAGTGTTGATTTGAGGGAAAATCACATAGGCAATTTAGCAGGTTGTAGATTACCACTTACCCTGTTGAAATGCAATGAGCAATTTAACTAAATAGATACTTACAAGTTTTAATTTCATTTTGTCAAGGCTAAATGACAACTGAATTCATCTTAAGAGATCAGTAAAATGAATCTAAATCTCTAGTATTGTAATGACTTCAATGTACCCTACCAGATTTAATTACTTTATGCAAACAAGTGTTTGAAACCTGGCATGTGCAATGAAAAACCTTAACAACAATTATCTAAACCAGGCAGCATGACTGTCACCACATTTCTACCAGTAACACTGGTTACTGTTAACCATTAATAGTTAAGATTAATACAGCAGAAACAAAGACCAGAATGTGTTGATTTTAAAGTACAACCACTTAACCAAATCATAAGCAAAGCATGTAAATGACAAAAAAGTTTGGATTATTCTTTGTGGATGTAACTGCTGTAACCGCAATTTAATTGCGTAATTTTTCCTAGTAACTGCAGTGGTTTACAATCACATTTATTTTGTAATTTGATTATTCAATATTGTCATGTAATTAGTTACTCCACAACACTGGGCTGTAGGGAAGGTGGTTGAGACAGGAACTGCAGAAACAGTGGTATGGGCTTAGAAACGTCACAGTGGTCATTTCCCCAACAGTAAATTACAACACATTTCATTGTAAAATATCTGCTATTTTTGTATTCAGCCTAAGATACTATAAATTAATACTAAATTACCTGAATTGCTCAAGTCACCTTCTAAACTCTTCATGGCAAACTTAAATACTTGACGTCAACAAATGTGATGATCCTTCATCACATTTGTTTGAACTTTGAAAGAAAGGGTTCAGAAATTCGTCATGGGTTACATCATTTTTGGAAGTCCCTTGCGCAGCACACTTAAGTTCCTCTTTCTTCCCGCTGTAGGCTCTGCCCTACTTCGATCGTCTTGACTATGTTTCCATGATGTGCAATGAGGAGGCGTACTCTCTGGCTGTGGAGAAGCTACTCAACATTCAAGCTCCACCCCGTGCACAATGGATTAGAGGTACACATCAGAAGTAATCATGTCACTGGCCTGCAGTTATTTGGAAATGATCTACTCTGGATGTATGTAGAGCATTAAAAACAGAAGTTTCAGTGAAAAATCAGCTTCTATAAACCACTGTGGTAGTATTTAATGTGACCTCGTGTTGCAGTTAATATGTCTTTAACCCTTTTGTTTAGACAATATGAGATTTATTGCATTAATTTTCAGATATTTTCTGTCAGGCTTCATTCAACACATAAGATGTTTGAGCTGCCTCTTGTCATGGGGTCACTCTAAATGATGACTTCAATCTTTAGAAAACATTCAGTTTTATGTGTGTCTTTTAAGGCTCTGCACATATTTTCTGTGTATTCTTGTATCTGAAGGAAAGAGAATGAGAAACAAATACATATGTTTATTTCAACTCTACAAAAATAACAAAGCTCAAGATAACCCTAGGACTTTTGTACAGTAATGTGTGTGTGTATATACAGGGTGGGGAAGCAAAATTTACAATGAACATTTAGTTGTTTTTTCTCAGCAGGCACTACGTCAATTGTTTTGAAACCAAATATATATTGATGTCATAATCATACCTAACACTATTATCCATACCTTTTCAGAAACTTTTGCCCATATGAGTAATCAGGAAAGCAAACGTCAAAGAGTGTGTGATTTGCTGAATGCACTCGTCACACCAAAGGAGATTTCAAAAATAGTTGGAGTGTCCATAAAGACTGTTTATAATGTAAAGAAGAGAATGACTATGAGCAAAACTATTACGAGAAAGTCTGGAAGTGGAGGAAGCAACAAAAAACGTACCAAAGCTTTTATTAAAGCTCTCAAATCCAAAATCTTAAAGGATCCAACCAAATCCATGAGAAAAATGGCAATTGAACTTGAGGTAGACAACAAGACCATTAGAAATGCAGTAAAATATGATTTGAAGTTAAAATCTTACACAAGAACACCAAAACACTTGTTGACGACAGCAACAAATCCAACTTTAGCAATTTTTGGGAATCATGTTTATGGCCGCCTTCTAGCCCAGATCTAAACCCTCTGGATTATGCTGTTTGGGGCATTTTAGAACATGCTACCAATAGAACATCACACAGCAATGTCGACTTTCTTAAAGATACTATTAAAGAAGAATGGGAGAAGTTGTCACCCGAATATTTGAGGAACACTTGCGCAAGTTTCAGGAAGTGTGTGAAGGCAGTTATTGAGAAAGAAGGAGGACACATAGAATAAAAACATTTTCTATTATGTCAATTTTCTTGTGGCAAATAAATTCTCATGACTTTCAATAAACTAATTGGTCATACACTGTCTTTCAATCCCTGCCTCAAAATATTGTAAATTTTGCTTCCCCACCCTGTGTGTGTGTGTGTGTGTGTGTGTGTGTGTGTATATATATATATATATATGTGTGTGTGTGTGTGTGTGTATTGTAATAGATCAATAAATCATACACTAGAAGAAATCTGAATGTATTTGAATGCAAACAGTGATATGAAATGGAACTGGAGCTCAGAGACAAATATTCCTTTTCATTTAGAAAAGAAAAATCCCTAATTTATTCATAGAATTACACATTTTTACCCAAATCTTTATTTTGAAAATGGTAGCAAACTAAAACTTTTGACTTATTTTTTCTTTAGTGGTCACGCAAATTTGACAAAGGCCGTTTCTCAATACCAAGAACGCAGAGTACGGTCTTGCGAACTTGGCGAGTACAGTCTTAGTAAGAACGGTCTCAGAGAACATACTTCCTTAGAACGCAAGTCTCTCTGTAATTGGAATGGCTGCATACTTGTGAACTTTCCTCCCTGTGTCTGCCATATTTCCATCATCGGCTCCCTAACGTATTTCCCTCAAATCACCACAATGTCACTCGATTTCATTTCAATACTTTTGTATTAGTATTTACATGTCATTTATATATTTTGTATATTTTTCAAAACTGTAATACATTTCGTTGGCCGAGCCAGCGGGCTCACGACTACCTGGCTCCTGGCCAAGCCAGCGGTTTCACGGCCAGGCCGGGACAAACTGCATCTTGGGAATTATTTCCCAGCCAAGTCTACATGAGTCACCAACCAGTGCGTCCTTGGTTTAACCTAGCTGACAAGAACAACATCCGGGTATTTCATGGTTCTTGGTTTATGCAAACTTTGGCTGCGACTGATGATGTTTCACGAGAATGGAAGAACAGACAAGAATGCGTATTTAGAAACGGCCAAAGTCTCAATACTTGTATCCTGGGGGCATTTTTTAGAATTTAATGTAATTTTATCGGTAGTCCCATTGAGACGGCCAGTCTAATTTAGTAGAGCATTTTGCTTCTAGAGCAGTGCATTCTGAAAAAGGCTTGGGCCTGAATGAATATTATCAAATACTTTTTCAACCATTACTTAAAATACATTATGTTTCTGTCTTCAACAACCAGCCTGTTCTTATGTTATTGTAAAAATTGAAATTAAATGTGTCGTAATTCCAGTTTAGTTGGAATAACAGCCATAACATAAAATATGAAAAATATAAAGACTCTACTGAGAATTAATCATGTTCACTTCAGAGAAATAAATCATCTTAATTCAGTCCTGCTTGACATTCAGCCAGTTACTGAGGCAGACCAGTGTATCTACATTAACCATCATGTCTCATAAGTTTTTTGGCTTTCATTTGTCTTATCTCATCCTTTCTTTTCCTTCCCATCACAGCTCCACTGGGCTTGAGTTTCTTAAATATAGCTTGTGTAAATGCTGTTTTGATCAAATAACTTGGCTACTCAAAGGGGGGGCCTTGATTGTGAAGTTAATGTGAAAATTAACTTCCCATTCAAGGGATACAAAGGGACTGTAAAATGATAGGGAAAACAATCCTGTTCACAAAAAATATCTATGCATCATTAAAAATATATCTGAAATTTGATAAAGGAGATATGCTTTTTTTTTATCATGTTCTTATAGTTACTGTACGTTAAAGTGTTTTGGAGAACATTCCAAAGCTCAGTTCTGTACATTGACGTGTTTTTGCAGTGCTTTATGGGGAACTGACTCGCATCCTGAACCACATCATGGCCATCACCGCACACGCCCTGGACATTGGTGCCATGACCCCGTTCTTCTGGATGTTTGAGGAGAGAGAGAAGGTCAGGAGCAACAGAAACACTTCAGTGAAGGATTCCCTCCAATGTACATCTGTTGTTGACTTTTTTTTCCGTTTCAGATGTTTGAGTTCTATGAGCGAGTGTCTGGAGCCAGAATGCACGCTGCGTACGTCAGACCTGGTGGTGTTCACCAGGTAACAAATAATTAATGTTCTCTTTGAGCTCTGGAGTCAAATGTGACGATATGGACATGCCTTTTTTGCCTGTCATATTTATATCTTACATTTATTTTTTATTGAGAAATATTGCATTATTCAAGCAGACACTACAATGCAACAACTATTTTCAGCCATGTAAAGGCCCATAATACATGCACAGTCACTCCTTTCCAGATTCTCAAAATGATTTATGGTAAACAGAGTGCTATGAAGATGTCATTTTGCTGCTTTGTATCATGAAACATTTGTTTCAGGATTTGCCCCTGGGTTTGATGGATGACATCTACGAGTGGTGCAAGAATTTCTCCATTAGAATCGATGAAGTGGAAGAGGTCTGTGACTGTATAATGTAGATTTTTTTAAGTTTCCACCAGCATTACAGCAGTATGATAAAACAGACCTGTTGATTTTTCTTCTTACAGATGTTGACCAACAATCGTATTTGGAGAAATCGTACTATTGACATTGGTGTGGTAACTGCCGAGGAGGCCCTCAACTATGGATTCAGGTACGTCTTTGATATTCTTCAGCGTAAAATCTTACACAGCATAATGCCGAGAGAAAAACACTTGAAAACAAGTGTGTTCACATTCTTTCACTGTGCAGAATAATGTCTGTTCAGACTTTGACACTGTGAGAATGTTTTCACATTCATCTGCTGAGCTCAGCTCAAATCTGAATTTAAGGAGTTGACCTACGAGCAGGATTTGTGACATTGCGAACATTATGGAGCATGTGATCTAGTCTTATTTTACAAGTGCATGTGCAAACGTGATGCCATCACTAGTCGCTTTTCCATTGACCCTCAAATTGTGCAAATATAACTTGCGCATAAAAATTTACCGAATGGAAAATGACAATTTCAACAAAACTCAAATTTTTCGATTAAAAGGTTTTGTGCTGACAAGAGGTGGTTTTTCAAGCATAGCGAAATTGGTATATCATGCAAAACTGCAATGGAAAGATCTTTTTCCACAACTAGAGTCACATGAATAAAAAAAAAAACCCTGATGTTTAAGGACGTTTACAACAAGCAAAAAAGAAGAGAAACGTGGCATGGTATGTGTGGACACACCAGGAAACTGAATCATTTTTTATTTAGTACGAGATAGAGGAGTAATATATAATAATGAATATATCTGTAAATAAACATGATATTTACTTTCATCACCATGTTTATGGAATGACTTCTCATGTCATCTTGTGATAATAAACAAATCATCGCATTTGTGATTTAATGGAAAAACCGACATTAAGCACCCCTGTTTTTTCAACAATTAGTAAATATCGGTAAAGTTTTGTGCATATGTCCAATGGAAAAGCGACTAGTATCATGTACAGACAGTGGACTTTTACAAGAGCAGAATACATCTATTAAACAATATTTACATCTTAAGAGATTTGAGATTTATCAGTGCTGGATTTCAGTGACATGTCATTTCATGTTCAAACATTTTTATGGCAATTCTGTATTTAACACATATCTTTTCATCTTAAACCTGACTGGAGGAGATCTTTGAGAAGTCTAGTTCATTGTTTGTATTCACCACATGTGTCTTTGCTGCTCCAACAGTGGGGTGATGCTGAGAGGGTCAGGCATCAAGTGGGACCTGAGGAAATCGCAGCCGTACGACAAGTATGACGAGGTGGAGTTTGACGTCCCTATTGGAAGCAATGGAGACTGTTATGACAGGTGAGGAGATGTCTGTGAGAGAGAAATCATCACCGGCTAATATTTTTACAAACTGCAAGTTACACATAACAACCCGAATGTGACGTGTGGCCTTTCTTTTAATTCTGGGATCATTTTATCATTAGTGACATTTATGAATAAAAGCTAATTGCGATTCCCAGACACAAGACAAAAATATGGCACCTACATTTGCCAAAAAGCAGAACACTGGAAGATGAACGGGTTACAGATTACATCATTAAGAGTAGTGGAAAATGATGTTGAAATAGTGACATTCCATTTTATTTCATTGTGATATTTCATTGCTGATTATATAAACTGGAAACAGATACTACTATTATGCAAAATTAATTATGTGATCTTGTGATTAATAATAGTTGCAGTTCTAGTGATTTTTAGCTCACTGACCGATAGGCCATGAGCTATTTTGAAAGAGCTGTGTTTGGCGTTGTCTCCGTCAGCTATTTTCCGCCAACAGCTTCTTCTCTGAAACTACTGGTCGGATTCATTTCAAATTTTTTATGGAGCTTCCTTGGAACAATGTCTACAAAGTGTGTTCACAGTTTTGTGAAATTTAGACTTTGGGATTTATGACAAATTTTTGTAATATTAACAATTGACTTTTACTTCTAATGGGTCATATTTTAATGGCATATAACATGTAAATGGTTACAGATATCAATATAGTTCCTATTGAGCACTGATAGGAAGTCATATATAGATTTTCATTTAATTAACTGAGTTCTCCTCCAGTGAAAGAACCACCCACTTCTATTGGGAGATTGATTTCCAGCATCAGGACCTCAGGATTCTAACATAGCAGCAGAACCTGACAACCTCACAAATTCAAGTTATAATTGATTCGTGATTGAACATGATGATGAGATACAGGGTCCTTTTTTTGTGATGTACAGTGTTGTGGTCATCTATCTATCTGTAGCTCACCCTTTGTCCATATGTGTGCCCCAGGTATCTTTGCAGAGTGGAGGAGATGAGGCAGTCTCTTAGGATCATGCTCCAGGCTCTCAACAAGATGCCAGAAGGAGAGATTAAGGTGGATGACGCCAAGGTGGCCCCACCCAAGAGGTCTGAGATGAAGGTGAGCTGAGCGGAGACCTCACATCTCTTCCGTTAGACATGTTCTGTTTGCTTTGGTTCTGTGCAGTCGAATCATAAACCCTGCAGTCTCAAATCTTGTCAGTAGTGTGTTCATTAAATTTCAGAGCCTCACATTAACCTCTTTACAGAAATAGGCCTGTTCCTTAAAACACAACTTAATTTATCTGTACTAAAGGGACAAGCTCACCTCTAGGTTACCTCTCTTTTTTTTCCATCTGTCAACTTTTGGAGTCTTTTTAGGCTTATTTTCAGTACAGATGGAGCTGACTTAAAGACTTATGTGTTTGTTTCCTGCCAGATGTCGATGGAGTCTCTGATCCACCACTTTAAACTGTACACAGAGGGCTACCAGGTCCCTCCAGGAGCCACTTATACAGCTGTGGAAGCACCCAAGGTGAGGACAACAACAAATCATCTAATATTTTCTTCTTATACTGAAAAAAGTCTAATTATGACGAATATATACTTGAATGAAGGCCGAATTTATATAATAAAATAGACTATTTTTGTATTAGCAAATATTATGATAAATATAACATTTAAATTATTCATTTTTTCAGTTTTAGACAGTTGAAGGACTCATTTCTAGGGCAGTAATGATGCATCGAAATAATCGATTACACTTGAATGTGTAAATCGACAGCAATTAAAATGCGAGGTTTCCAACTGATTTAATGACACAAGTGTAGTTGAGCACAATATTTTTCTAATGACATGTAGATAATCTTATCGAGCGTTGAGAAAAATGGCGCCATCACAGATGTTTAAACTGAAATGTTTTTAGTTTTAATGTCCTGATCAAACACCGTCATCTTCTTGCTGTTAAAACGGTTCTGTGTAATTTATGGAGTTTGTAGCTTGTCTCTGAGTTTAATAAGTTCACATAAATACAATCAAAATATGTAATGAGAGATGATGCAGGTTGCTTATTTCATCACATTGGCTCAGAGCTTGATTAATGTATTCTCTTTTCATTTCACCAATAACGTTAGTCACAGTTCAGCTCAGTTCAGCATTTATATAAATAAACACAATAGACAGAAAGAGGAATAAGGACCAATGTCATGTTTGCGGTGGTTAAGTTTTACTTCAAGCACAAAATCATCAGATAACAAAGAACCATGCAACATGTCAAACAAAATTTTTGGCGCTCGAAAAGCAGTGGGAAGAAGTATAACTTATAGACTCCCACCCCCTTTTTACAAACTAATAATTAAATTAATCCCACTTCCTTTGCTTTGTTAACTCACTTTTAGAAATATATAGTCACCTCACACACAATCAGATTTACGTAATCAGCCTTTTCTGATATAAACTAGAATATTTGTAAACACTTAAATGTGGTAATGCAGAATTTCTAAGACGTGTGAGTAAAAGATGGTTAAACATGTATTAAATGAAATGCGTTCGAAATGTAATCAAATCTAATCAAAAGTGATTGTGATTTTGCGATTTAATGATTTATTCCGAACATGCAATGAAATTTAACATAAATGTGAACAAGCAGACAGAAATAATAATACAAATATCAACAATCATAACAATCTCAGACAGAAGAACAGCACAGTAGTTCCATTTACATGCCCGGAAAGTAATTGATTAAATTCGATAATTTTGAAGTCATCAAAACTCCGCTTCAGAAAAAATATCCTAATTGAAACAAAAGAATTCTTTAAACAGACACTTGTTTTAATGGCAAATGCATGTATAGAAGTTAGAAATAACAATGATAGACATTCTGATGATTTATAGCTAAGAATTAATTGAATAATCAATAGAGTAATCGATAAGGAAATATCCGTTACATACAGCCCTAGTTGCAGTTAAGTCACTTAGTTCCATTATTTCTCCTCTATTCTATTCTGATTTTGCTGCCTTTTGAAATATTAGATAATTAAATAAAATTAAAAAGTTTGTCAATGCTAAGGAATGGTTTCAGTGCATTTATCATGAGCTGTTTATACCATTTATGTAAATCTTGAAAACAGAGAGATGTTATTGAGTCTAGTAAAAAAAAGTACTAAATAATCCGCAGCAACAAAACTTCATACAAAATTCGTGAATAGATTTAAATGTTAAAATATTACCTGGAGCTTTAGTAAATGTATAATGTGAATTAAACTTTGTTACCATGAAGCTAATATTCAGCAAGTTTGTGGAGTTAAGTTGGTTTTATTAAATATTTAGTCTGTATTAATGGCAGTGGATTTTAGATTTGAAATTACAGAGCAATAGCTTATGTCATATTGATTTGTTTAACCAGTGGCCATGTTTTTATGTTTTTAATCAGTCAACAGCTTAATAACGTTAGAGAAGAAACTAAACTCTGCTTTTTCTGTGTCAGTTGATTCTTTTTCTAATGCAACTTTTGAGTCTTGTATTATTTAGTCACATTCATTAATGGAGAAGCCGTGGTTGTACTTCGGGGAACTCTTGTGGTGTAATTATGCGTACTAGATTGTATTTATGTGTGTGTGTGTGTGGTTCACAGGGAGAGTTCGGTGTTTACTTGGTATCAGACGGCTCCAGCAGACCCTATCGCTGCAAGATCAAAGCTCCTGGATTCGCTCACTTGGTGCGCACTTTCAACTTCACACGACACTGTGAAATATTAAGTACACCGGGTATCAATTATTCAGCACGTTTAACGGCTCGTCCTTAAGGCTACTTTTAGTTCATTAAGTGCGTTTTTAGGAGGTACTATAGAACCATTTTTAAAAGCACACATAAACTCTGCTCTTCCTCCTTCCTGCTCACTGGCTCATGGACTTAATGTTTAACGGAGTCATTTGAATTTTGGTCTTCAAGGCTAAAATGTCTCTTAAGTTGCATAAACAAACTATTAGAGGAGTAAGTGCATTAACTCCAGGCTATAATTCCATGAATTATGAATATTAACTTTTATATGAGCTCATCTGCCCTGGAATGCGCTAGCTGCTCTTCAGTCATTCTGAATGTTAATAAGTGTTTTTCTTCTTCTTTTTCTTCGTCTTTCTAGGCTGGTCTGGATAAAATGGCCAGAGGACACATGCTTGCTGATGTAGTGGCCATTATTGGTAAGAAAATGTTTTTTTTTTTTTTGGTTTTTTTTTTAGAAGTCCTTGGAAAATCATTTAACTCTTAAAGACCTAGACCTATTTTTGTGGCGACCTTTCCCAAGTTGTTCATCACCATTATTACTTTATCCTCTGCATTTTTCAAGGAGAAGCGAGTATTTTCTCATATTTAATTTACTGACAATGTAGATGTTCTTTTAGGAAACTCAAAGGTTATTATATTAAAACACAGAAAAGGGAAGAAAAATCATCTCATGGGTTTTACTGATGAATTAATGTTGAGTCTCTGGACATGCAAAAGCTGAGAAACTGCATTTTATCATAATTATTTACATGCATTGATGGGATTAGTGGTTATTGGTAATTAAATATTTTTTAGATGAGTGGATGCTTTTGGTCACTGGCAGACGTTTGGGTCTTAGGGAGTTAAGCATACTGTTGAACATATTGTGTATACTTCAGCTACTGCATTATGTATTTGTTGTGGTTGAATGCTTAAACGAGGAAAAATGTATTATTTGATTGTTGTATTAAGTTAGTGATAAAGGTGTAAAAGCACTTGAGGGGTAGGATTAGATAAGTTTATACCTTCCTCCTACTCCTTTTCGACCATGCAAAATTCAGACTTGCACGTACTTAAAGATAGATTCTGTTCATTTAAATGTTTTTTTTTTTCTTTGTTTTGTCTTAATTTGCTTTGTTTTGTTTTGTTCTTTGCATGTTCAAAATAAATAAATAATAAATAAATAAATAAATAATGTTCCAGCCTTAGAAGAACAGAAAACTCATCATAGCACAGGTTCTAAAATGCTAAATGTTGATTTTCATGACGATGCACTGAAACCTTTCTTCTTTTTTTTTCTGACAGGTACACAGGACATAGTGTTCGGTGAAGTTGACCGTTAACGTAATGCTGCTCGTATGTGTGTTTTTTTTTTTTTTTTCTCATGAGAGAAGACAACATGTTTTAAGTCATGTTCTCTTCCTGTTCACTCTTCAGTGTAGTGACACCTTCGACATATGACTCTGCTTACAATCAATGTAAAATGTCCAAACAAACCTAATAAATATTTTATGACCCAACTGCAGAGGAGTATGTTGTATTTGTCATGGATGAATTGAGAAATGTTTTGTGCTTCTTTAAACTCTGCATTTCCTTTTGTTGTATTAAAACAAAGTGAAAAGCAGGTATTAAACATGAGTGCAGAGACAGACAGAGGCTGAGCTGGCATGTCCTTCCTCTGGTTTGGTGTTGAAGGGGGAGTGGTCTGATGAGATCAGAGACAAATGGACTTAGAGCTCAGACCACAACTTCCCCTCTTGGCTGTGAGGTATGTGACACTCAATTCTTCACTAGAACTCTGAGGAGAAAGCAGCCACAAGTCGTTTCGTTTCTTTGCTGCGAGTGGCCGGTCGTCGTGTTGATCATCGTTACCATGGCTGTGCAGGGCAGGAGCCCCTTACTCGTGGCAATTCCACTGTGGATGTGTTTTGGAAGAGCTGGTGAGTAGTGACAGTGAATTGGGATTGTCTTTTTTTTTTATTTATTTTTTTTTAACAGGGGCAAGGGGAAATGTAGTGTGTGACGTCATGGGTACGGACGAATTTAAAATAAAGAAAAACAATTCATTCACTTTGGAGAAAAAACCTAAAAAGTCAAAGCAGAAGCTGAGTTGTTGAGCTTTATGGGTCGCTATGGTTTTCAACATGATGTAGATAGAACAGGAACTAGAAGTTTCACTTTTCCACCACTTCATTTTCCCAGAACTGACATTTTTTAGAGTGCATAAATACACGTAAATATTACTTGAGTTTAACTTGATGTTTTATTTGTAGAAATGTCACCACGTCATAGTTCCTGTCAAAAAAGATATGCTCTTGTTGGTTCTTGTTTCTTGCGGTTAAAGCCAGTAACGCCTGTATGTATGGCCACTTGTTAAACTAGAATGCTTATTAAAACAATTCAAGTCATTTAACGCATTTCCATGTATATTTTCGAGTTAATAAATTTCAAGTTTCAATAGCATATATCAGGATTTCTAAAACGACGGTATCCTCCTGATGCTTAGATGATCACAATTTCAAGTCTGTTTTAAAACAAAAATCAGACTTACTCATAGAAAACACATAAAATAGGTTAATACATTAAAACCTTCCCAGAAATATAGTAACCACTTGTATTTTCAGATGTGTTTGACGCTATAATGAATATGCAGAACAGCCTGCGCCTGTACAGTGTGAGGAAAAGTGCATTTATTTCCACTTTTTAAACATTAATGGTATCATAAATGTTTTAAAAGTCAAAGTTGAAATTGTGCAGTGCATTTGGAAACAGATATTAATCATATACTAATATCAGACTATTCGTTACACAGTGTTTTACCATTTCCTCTGAACCAGAATTAGATGTGTTGTACGGAAACCAGAGGTGATGCTGGTGAAGATAGGCCGCCACATCTTACAAGATTAACATGTGAGCGAAAGAGAGGATCCTGACATTAAAGTTAATACGTCTGTTCTTCCCTTAACCTCGTATTCCAACAACATCTGTGTCGTAAACTGTGACGAAAATAGATTCTCCAGAAAAAGGAGAAATGATGTAAATGTTCGTGTGGGAAGCAGCTATCATGTGATCACAGTGAGGTGATACATGTATGTACATTTGAGATGTAGTAGACAGACAGGTGGAAGAGCAGAATAGGAAGGAGGTGAAGACATTTCACTAAACTGTCAACTATTGAACAGTGTTAAGCATTCATTCATTCACAAATACACCACTCATCAAATATAATACCGCAAATTTAATTGTATAGAGTGCACTCAACTTTATTTAAAAAGCACTTTAAAGACAACACAGTTCGCCAAAGTGCTTTACACAGACACAAACAAATAAAATGCACAAAAAGTATAAAAACATAAGTAATTGTATATTAAAATCTCACACTTGAGTTAAAAGCCAATGAGAAAGAATGAGTTTTAATAGACAATTTAAAAACAAATTGCGTCAACCTGCCTGATGTGCAAAGATAGTTTAATCTACAGTTTAGGGGCAGCGACTCAAACAGCCCTGTTCCAAAAATATAAAACACCAATATATGACATGTGGACTGTTCCTTTATAATAGTAATAATGACCCTCCTCTGTTGCATTTAACCTCCTAAGACCCAGGTATGGGTTTTCTGTCCACATTTATGTATAAGAGTTTCACAATTTTACACAAAAAAAATAAATGAATAAAGAAAAGATAACTGTCCACCACAAAGAACATTCCATAAAAATTTTAAAAACTGCATCTGAAAAAACAGTTGCATCATGATGTTTCCAATATAGGCACTTATTTAATAAAAAACAATAAAAAGCTGGTACTTTGCTGACATTTCCTGGGTCTCAGAAGTTAAAGATGGACTATAATATGTCTTTGTTATTTACTGACTCGTACTATTTCATCACACAGTTAGTTGTCGAACTTTTCCATTGCATCATATGTTTAATCTAAATAAAGGACATTTAAGGAAGTCTAACTCACAGACACAAAGGTTCTGATTGGCCTGAGTTCTTCAGTCATCCACAGCCTCTCCTTTTAGTGCAATGTGTGTGTGTAAGGATTCATCTACATTTTGTTGCGGCAAGAGACAAAAATCCAACGAAAGCAATGCCTGGTAATTTACTCCCACTTTATTAATATATAGGAGAGGTCAAGGGCGTCACAGATGGACAGCCCACAACTTTTTGATTCATAACTTTTGAACCAGACAAGTATAAGACAAATATTACACATAATTGTAAAGATCTAAATGCCATCTTAAACATATTCAAAGGATAAAATTTAGTTTCAGATATTTTTAAATGAAAAATATCAAAAACTACTGCATCACGAATGGACAAAAAATTAACATGAATTTTTTTTTTTTTTTTTTTTTTTGTAAGAATTACAAAGTTCTCAAAAGTGAAGTTCCTATGACATTTTCATCCTAAAATGTATTCAGTGTATACATTAAACCCTCTATTTTACAACCTAATAATTGGTCTGAGGAAAAAAATAGTTGATCATACCTAAATAGCAAGAGTTTTGACAAACGGCAGCGTCACAGATGGACAAAGCCAAAAACGACACAGATGGACAACAAAAGTAAATATTCAATTAAACATTTTTTATTTCAAAATATCAATATCATTTACTTTTTTTTTTTTTTTTTACAATATTTACAACATACAAAGAATATTAACATTATATTCAAATGTATTTAGCATAGATATATGCATTTATTAATTTTAAACACTGTTTAGAATATGACATGAATGATATAATTGTCAAATATTAATGTATTTGGAATAAATGTAGTTTATTTATGGGAGTTTATAAAATGAACCCAGAATGACGGCACAAAACTTTGTCACTTTTTCTCATAAAATTCCTCTTTTTTTTTTTTCACAAATTTTTTCTCATTTCAAAATACATTTTCCTAAAAATATAAGTAATTACCTACCCAAAAATATGTTTGGTGTAGATTATTGTAATTTAATTTTTTTGACCAGATGTGAACCTTTCCTTTGACTAAATAAATTCATACAGAGGCTTATGTTTACTTATTTTGCTTTAGTTAAATAACTGCTTTGAGCTCAGTCAATCTGCTATCTGTTGACTATCTATTGTTGAACGTATGCATGGAAGACAAATGAAAGGGTGTGGTAGTCTTTTAAATACGGGTACCACTGTTCTTATTTTTAAAGAGATTTTGCTGGAATTTGTTTCACAATTTAAATACATTTAGTCAAGCTGCTGTGACAAACATAGTTTACCAGCACCAGAGAGTGTGAACGAATAATGGATCCATTGTACGTGCTTTCAGTATTTGTTAATAAAAAAGCGCAATAAAAAATCTAATCTACTATTATCATTATTATTATTATTATTATTATTATTATTCACTAAATGGAACTGATTTAGTCATTCCAGATCAGTAACACTGGTATAAACTGAGACACTTCTGAATGGTTAAATTAGTCTTTAATTTATGAGATATATTTTTTTGAAAAGTGTTCCGCTTCTAACCTCTATTTCTGTTTTCTCAGCTGCTCTCGCAGAGCCGCACATCTGTTACGTGCTGGATGGCATTCTGTTTTTGTACGGGATCATCTTGACAGCTCTCTACTGCAGAGCCAAGGTTAGCATACTGCATTTATTCCCACATCTGCAAATATTCAGAAATATTTTTGTCATAAGATGTGAGCATATCCTAAAGCAGGGGTCAGCAACCCTGCTCCTCCAGAGCCACTATCCTGCATGTTTTAGACGTTTCCCTCCTCCAACACACCTGACGGTTGTTATGAGGCTTCTGCAGAGCTTCATCATAGGTTTATCATTTGAATCAGGTGTGTTGGAAAAGGGGTACATCTAAAACATGTAGGATAGTAGATCTGGAGGACCAGGGTTGCTAACCCCTTTCCTAGAACATTTTGTAAGAAAAGATGCATGATTTGTTATTATGCAGGTAGATAATTACTAGCGTACATAAGGAGGGTGTCATCAGCAAAATAAAGCAAAAAACAACAATATAGGGTGTATAAAAAAAACTATACATTTTGAAAAATTACCCCCAGTTTCACATTTGATAATTTTTGGAATTTTCTTTTCTTTCTTTACCTATGGCAGCTTAGCCCTAACCCTAACTTGGCCTGTCCTCAGTGACATTTTCAGGCCTAAACAAGTTGAATTAACTTTGAAAGGCAGGAACAGCTGCCATGGGTAAACAAATGAAATTGGCATGGTGGCCAAAGTGTTAATGCTGTAACCTGGCAATTTTGTGGAAAACAAGATGGATGCCCATTGGCCCCTCCCATGACCTTTGATTGGATTTAAATCCCACCGCTACTTCGCTGAAACCAGTTTTAACTTGGATTGCACAGTTTGCCCCTGCTCACTCATGCATGAAAACCTGGGTCTGTAAATCTGGACAAATATCCACCAATCCCCTGCCTATAAAAGAAAATTCCAAAAATGATCAAATGCGGGACTGGGGGTAATTTTTCAAAATGTGTAGTTTTTTTTTTTTTTTTTTTTGATACACCCTGTATTTATCATGTGTTCTTGAATTATTTATAATCTCACTTAACAGATGACAAAGACACATCTGAGGCTAGTCTATTGTGTAAAATGATTACAGTAAAGAAAAAGTATGTGGAAAATAACACGTAAGACATAGAAATCAAACAATAAAAACTGCACATATAAAGTGAACTGTCCCTGATGTAAATGTTTCTTCAACAGATTCTCAATGCTAGAGAGGAAATGGAGGATGGGAAAGGAAAAAAGGTAAAATGCACATACACAAAGACAGTGTGCATATTTCACTAAAATAGCCAAAGCGTACATTTCATGCAGCTTATAATGCACACTGGAGGTGACAAATTTGACAGCAGAGACGCCTGCAAACACACCACGGCTCAAACCATAGTTTCACTTGACAAACCTGAGGTGGAGGCTAAAATAATGTCACTGGTCAGGTCAAACCTCAGCAGCTACAGGAAACATGAACATAAATGTTTCTACGTGGCATTCTGATTGTTTTACATTAATTTTTCATCTTTTCTACAAATGCACTGGTTTCCCTGAGTCATGCTTCCTGTTGGTAATTGTTCTCAACATATACTGCCTCAATCTGTATTTGCGTATTGTATCTAATCTGCTGTTTGTGGTTTTGCAGGGCGGTGATGAGGGCATCTACACGGTGAGTTTCATATGATTAAACTGACTCTAAAGGTGAAAAAAAGAGCATGTAGTATAGCAGGTCACTATTTCTATTTCTGTTTACATCATCTCTGTCTTCCCCTCAGGGTCTGACCCCTCATGCCACAGACACATATGAAACTATCGGCATGAAGAAGTGATCACATCAACACATGACGGAGAGTTAACTCTCGTTTCTTTTATATTTAAATATTGCACATTATCCTGCTTTTGAGAATTTGGAGAATTTATATCACGTAGAGTTGGAGAAGTCAGAAATAGAGAAGTTGAGCCCAAGACAGTTTTTGTGGAAATGCTCTGCCCTTTGTGTATAAGAAAGCTGCACTGCTGTCTCACATATTTAATGTTTATGCTAATATATTTTTTTATAAGAGTATAAGAGCTTTAGAGGGTTTCATATGTGTGAATTAAAACACGAAAATGTGCTTTGTCCGCTTCATGACAAACCAGTTGAAAGCGATTCTATTAAGGACTCTTGCCATCCGCTGTCTTCCTCTTTTCATCTGTTTCAGAGTCACTTTGGTGTAAATATGCATGACTGGACTTTAGTGTTTGGTTTTGATCTTTTTAGTTGCTATAATAAACAGGAAGTAGGGGTTAGGGTTTCTGGAGAACTCTGTAAGTATCATCATTCTGGGTTTAATAGTAAAACGGAGCTGAAAACTCATCCAACATGCTGATCCTTGAGCTAAAATGAGAAGTATTTCTTGTACACCACAGGATGGCAGTGATGGTGTCACTGATCCAACTCTTAAAACTTCTTGCTCCCACCAAAAACACACTCACACACCTGCCGCATGTTCAGTGTGCTTGATTTTATTTCTTTTGGTGGGAAAGTGTTGACTGATAAACCGCCACTTATCAGCCTCTAACATCAGCATACTCAGTTTCCATAGCCTGCTCTCATATACAGTGTGTTTATCATTCAGTTTTCAACCATTTTAACCCTTAGAGACCTAGAACCATTTCTGCAGTACCTGACCTCTACTAGTTTATTTAGCCTTTCTTAAATATTTCTATGTCAGAATCGGGAGCTAAACCTCAATTTCATCCATTTCCTTTAACCCATAAAGACCCAGTACTTCTTTTGTGGCAGTTGTCAAGTGAATTTTTCCTCTATTTCTACCTTACTGAACTGATTTACCACCAATTTTCTTTATTATTATTATTATTATTATTATTATTATTATTATTATAATACTATCCTCTGTATTTTGCTTTTTTTTGGTATAAATCTTGTATTTTCTTATATTTAATTCACAGATCATGTAGATGTTCATGAAAACTCAGAGTAAATTCAAAGTTAATTATATCAAAATAGAGAAAAATGAAGAAAAAGTAAATTTTTCAGCCAAGATATTGCTAACTGAATGTAAAAACAAGTGTTTCCATCCACTGTCATTGATCCAACTCCATTGGTTTTACTGGTGAATCAATGTTGTAGAAGATGACAGTGTTTCCACGGTAACTACGGAGCCTCTGAATGTCCAAATGGGTCATATCTGATGACCATGAAAAGACGACGAACTGTATTTTACACCAGTTATTTACATGTATTGATAGGATTAATGGATCAACATGTATTAAACAGTTTATATCTGTAGATGGTTTGTGTCACCGGTGGCTGTTTGGGTCTCTACGGGTTAAAGTCACAATTTTCATGAAAAATATTATTGAAAATGTGTGTTTTTTTTAACTTTATTACTCAAACAAAACCTATACCAAGTTTTTTGCTATTGAGAAAATGTCAAGAAGATGTTTTAGACTTCCTAATAAGTTACTGTGTGCTTTAATTTGTTACTTTTCTGAAGCAAATTAGACACTGATTGGGTCAAAACAGGAAATTCGGATGAATTTGTGATGTATAATGTTAAAATCTAAACACATTCCCTATGGAGCTTCTACATGTCCAAATAAGGCTTATGTTGTAGGACTGAAAAGCTGCTTTATTTTGTTTGAGTATGTGTGGATTAGGGTGTCAAAACTGATCCACAGATGATGGTCTCGGTCTTAGAGTTTTTTTATTTTATTTTTATTTTTTTTTAACATTTTGTAAACAGCAATGTTTTCATGAAGAAGCAAAAATGTTAAGTGAAAAAAAAAATTGTGAAATCCATCATGAATTAAATGTATCCAAAGTGAGCAGATTGGTTTGTTGGTTGCTCATTAAAGTTACAGTTGTAAAGTGTAAGTCTGAGGTGATTTTGTGATCTGTCTAAATTAAAAGATGAATTTGTGTTTCCCAGTAGGAGGAGGAGTCGCCTTTTGTGTTATTCTCAGAATTGTTTTTATTTTTTAGCATTTTGCAAACAGCAATGTTTTCATGAAGAAGCAAAAATGTAAAGTGAAAAAAACAAAACAAAAAACTGTGAAATCCATCATGAATTAAATGTATCCAAAGTTAGCAGATTGGTTTGTTGGTTGCTCATTGAAGTTACAGTTGTAAAGTGTAAATCTGAGGTGATTTTGTGATCAGTCTAAATTAAAGGATTAATTTGTTTTTCCCAATAGGAGGAAACAAACAAACAAACAATGGGCCTTTTGTGTTATCCTCAAAGGTTTGTTTTTAATTTTAATTTTATTTAATTTTTTTTTTTTTTTTTTACATTTTTTAAACAGCAATATTTTCATGAAGAAGCAAAAATGTAAAGTGCCAAAAAAATTGTGGAATCCATCATGAATTAAATGTATCCGAAGTTAGCAGATTGGTTTGATTGCTCATTAAAGTTACAGTTGTAAAGTCTAAGTCTGAGGTGATTTTGTGATCAGTCTAAATTAAAGGATTAATTTGTTTTTCCCAATAGGAGGAGGAGTCGCCTTTTGTGTTATCCTCAGTCTATTCTAATATACAGTGTGTGTGTGTGTGTGTGTGTGTGTGTGTGTGTGTGTGTGTGTGTGTCATCTGCTGTAGAGAACTGGTTCTCCATTCCTGCTTTTCACCAGCCTCTCCTGCGAAGTAGAGCAAGTAAAGACGCGAAAATAACTGTCACGTTGCCTTAACCAAACCGGAAAGGTGACTTTTGGCGCATTAGATGTCTGCGCTTCTGTGTGTGTGTGCGTGCGTGCGTGTGTGTGTGAGAGAGAGACACACTCAGAGAGAGAGAGAGAGACGGAGAGAGAGAGGGTTGAAGCAAACAGGTGTAATCCAAACAGCCAGGTGAAGGTGCGCCTTCTTTTTTCTCATGCGCAAACATCATGGCGTGCGCTCTAGAAGTTTAACACGCAACCAAACGGGAAGGATTTATTGTTTTCACATTGACTGAGCTCATACAGAGGCCTTACATATTTTTATTTTTTTATTTTATTTTTTTTCCACGTGGGACCACACTTTTTGGACAGGATCTCGTCTTAACAGATAACATCAGTGATGATCTGGCAGCAGGATGCATGAGTCCGCCTCGGCGCTTTTACGCATTAATGTCATTTTGTAGAACTCTGTTACTGGGACTGCTGAGCTTTGTTCCAGCTGTGAAATTGTCTTGAATTGTGAACAATTTACACCCATTTCCGGGGAGAATGACATCTCTGCTGAACAGACTCACTGTGTGTCTCTGTATCCTGCGGATCTTTGGTAAGATGACAGAAATGCGGTGCTTTATTTTTGTAATCTAATACATTATGTCATTTTTTTTTTTTTTTTTTTTTTTCGACAGTGGTTTTACTTCAGGGACTTTCAAGTGTAAAATGACCTGACTGAAGCTATTTTGTGGGTCTTGTACCTGTTACCCATATTACTTTTACAACAGGTCTGCATTAAAATGAAAACACATATATGTTTTGAATCACCTTGGCTTTATTCTAATCGTGTCAGGTGACCAGGCCCTGACCTCATCCATTGGCCCTTTTGACTCAAGGGTAGATTTAGCCAGAACAGCAGAGTTTAAGAAAACACATGTGGTGTTCTCTGACATTTCAGGAAAAACAGGTTGATGTTTATTATTCCCCCTCCTTCTGTCTGATCCTGATTGACTGCAGACCCTCCTCCTTGTGAGTGTTGGTGTTGCCTACGCCTAAATTTGAGTACATGCACCAGTTTTAAGGTGTAACCCTCCTGCAGTCTTTACATGTCCTATATCCTCTTGAGACCCAGGAAAGTGACATTTCAGCTTTTTTTTTTTTACATTAAACAGTTGTCTTGATTGGAAACTGCATAATGCAACAGTTTTTTCAGATACATTTCAAAAACTGTTTTCAATAATTTATTTTTTAATGGAACGTCTTTTGCAATGGACAGTATTTTTTAAGTGAAAATGTCAAATTTTGTCCCCTAAAGAGGACAAAAACACATTGCTGGGTCTCAAGAGGATATACCACACTGTCATATAATGCATTCCCATGGGTACTGCCTGAATATTAAAGAAACTGGTGAATTTGTCTAAATAATGTCTCGTTTAAGGGTTGTATAAGAAGGTGTGTTGTTATTCCAGTAATGCAGCACAGGCAGATTCCACCAGCTTAAAACACCTCAGCGTCATAAACACACACACACACACACACATAGAAATGGAAAAAACACACACATCTGTCTGCTGAGTACACTCATCAGGTCTGATGGTAAATGCATGAATCACATCCCTCCCACAAACGAATCTCAACAGATTCTCCCACATCAGGTAATAGATGGATGAACACTTGTAAGAGCTCACAAACACAAAAACTGAATGGAGACAAAGGCCGCGTGCAAACCTCCACCCTTTACTGATCATTTGCTTTGTGACTGTGATGCCAAAACTGTATGGACGCCATATTAGGGAGGTTACTTTGATAGACTGGTCCTAAAAGATGAATGATTTGCTAGACTGATCCATATTCTATGTGAAACCTGACTGTTGTTTTGTTTCCAACGCTCTTAACCCATACAGACCCAGTCTTACTTTAGTGGCAGTTCGCAGATGAATTTTTCTCTGTATTTAACCTTTCTTAAATGATTTATTACCATTTTAATGTACTGTAATATTATCCTCTGTTTTTTGCATTTTACTCTGTAAATCATGTATTTTCCTATAGGGCAGGGATGACAAACTCATTTTAGTTCAGTTCCACATTCAGCTAAATTTGATCCGAAGTGGGCCAAACCAGTAAAATAATAACATAATTATGTATAAATAATGTCAACTCCAAACTTTTCTCAATGTTTTAAAGCAAAAAGAAGTTGATTTATATGATGAAAAGGTTTACATCTACAAACTATCCTTTCAAAAGATGTGAATAACATGAACAAACTGAAAAAATAAGTGTAATTTTAACAATATTCTGCTTCAGTTTATCATTTACACATGTTCATTATAACTTACAGACCACAGTGGATCTACAAACTGACTTACTTCTCTTAAGACATCTCAGGTTGTTCATATTTGTTCAGGTTATTCACATTTTTTTGTGAAATTATACTCTGTTTTATTGTTACTACTTGAAAATATTTACATTTACAAAGAGAAAAGTTTAGAGTCGTCATTAATTATATGTTATTATGATAGTATTTTACTGGTCCTGCCCACTAGAGATTGAATTGGTCTGAATGTGGAACCTGAACTAAAAGGATTGTTAATATCTTAGTGTAATTTTTGCATTTCACAAATTCATCCTAATGACCGGACTGGACCCTTTGGTGGGCCGGATTTGGCCCCCGGGCCGCATGTTTGACACCTGTGCTATAGGGTCAAAACACAGTAATGTCCCGTCAGAGAGCGAACTTAAATTGATTGCAATTCCAACATTTATTTCAACATAAAGTAGCTTCTTGTTTTGGATAATCCCTTATGGTCCAACTAAAGCAAAAATGAATTTAAAAGTAAAAATGTGGGTCATTTAGCAACACTAATCTGTTAAATTGTCTCTGAAATGTCCCGTCAGAGAGATTTCAAATACCGTGGTTTGACCCTATATTTAATTTCCTATATTTGAGTTAATTCAAAGGTTATTATATCAAAGCAGAAAAAAGTGAGTTTTGTAGCAAATCTCTCATTATCTGAACATAAATCAAGTGTCTCCATCCACTGTCATTGATCCAACTCCATGGGTTTTCCTGGTGAATCAATGTTGTAGAAGATGGCAGTGCTTCCACGTTCACTACAGAGCCTCTGAACGTCCAAATGGGTCATATCTGATGACCATGAAAAGATGACAAACTGCATTTTACACCAGTTTTTTTTTTTACATGTATTGGTAGGATTAGGACCTACAGTTATCAAACACTTTAGTTCAGTAGATGCTTTTGGTCGGCAGTGGAGGTTTGGGTCTTCATGGGTTAAAAACTACATTTATATCTGTATATCAAGGCTGTCAATTTAGTTCAGGGGCCACATTCAGCCCAATACATGCTCAAACAGACCGAACCAGCAAAACAATAACATAATAACCTATAAATAATGTCAACTCCAAACTTTATGTTTTCAAGTGAAAAAAGTCAAATTATATTATGAAATGTTTACTTCTATAAACTACCCTTTAAAAAAAACATGAATATGTACAACAATGAAAAACAATTTTAACAATACGAGGTCTCAGTTTGTCATTTACACATGTATATTACATTACAACTTACAAATCACAGTGGAACTGCAAATTCACAAATATTTAGTAACAAAGCCGAATATTGAGTAAATTGCACTTAACTTAACCCTTTTTAGGGCACTCATAGAAATACTCTGAAATGCAAAATGTCATGCTTAGTGTGTTATTGCAGGATATAACAAGACTTTTGTGAAATATTAAAATAAATAAATAAATAAATAAATAAATAAATGTTATGTAGAAAATCAAAGTGAATGAAGTTACCAAATTTGATTCCTTGCCCAAAAGTTGCAAAATAAAATTAAATAAAATACAAAATTAAAAAAAATACAAGAATTATATATAAAAAATACAAGAAAAGCACATGTAAGGTGATAGGAACATGTATTCTACAACATTAGAACATCACTTTTATAACATTAGAACAACATAAGTGCTGATCCAGACTGTGTTGAAGGGCACTGAAAGGAGGTTGTATATGTGTGTATACAGGGTGGGGAAGCAAAATTTACAATATTTTGAGGCAGGGATTGAAAGACAGTGTATGACCAGTTAGTTTATTGAAAGTCATGAGAATTTATTTGCCACAAGAAAATTTACATAATAGAAAATGTTTTTATTCTATGTGTCCTCCTTCTTTCTCAATAACTGCCTTCACACGCTTCCTGAAACTTGTGCAAGTGTTCCTCAAATATTGGGGTGACAACTTCTCCCATTCTTCTTTAATAGTATCTTTCCAGACTTTCTCGTAATAGTTTTGCTCATAGTCATTCTCTTCTTTCCATTATAAACAGTCTTTATGGACACTCCAACTATTTTTGAAATCTCCTTTGGTGTGACGAGTGCATTCAGCAAATCACACACTCTTTGACGTTTGCTTTCCTGATTACTCATATGGGCAAAAGTTTCTGAAAAGGTATGGATAATAGTGTTAGGTATGATTATGACATCAATATATGTTTGGTTTCAAAACAATTGACGTAGTGCCTGCTGAGAAAAAACAACTAAATGTTCATTGTAAATTTTGCTTCCCCACCCTGTATGTTGTATATCTGGTCATGTTTAACAGTCTGATGCCTCAGCAGTTTTACCACAAACAATGACTTCCTTGACTTGTACAATTATCTCTTAAAGTGACGAAACTACTCTGTGTAAATGACAGAATAATTCAAATGGGATTAAACCTTTATAGGGCGCTCATAGAAATATTCAAACTTGCTTACTTTTGTGAAATTTTTCAAAATGTTTTATTGTCATGTAGAAAACCAAGGTCACTGAAGTTACCATATTTGGTTCCTTGCTCATAAGTGGCAAAAAAAATGTCCAAGAAGTATATATAAAAATACAAGAAAAACAAGAAAGGAACATGTATTTTAGAACATTAGAACATCATATTTATAACATTAGAAGAACATGCGTGCAGATCCAGACCCCTGTCCACATCCACATTCTCCCTTTGAACATCATTCCTTACATTAGTACCATTACTTCATGGTACCTAACAAAGCAGGTACACTCACTGTTCATGCAGAGGTGGACCTTACAGACCCTGTAGACCATATTGGACCTGAGATTGTTGACTCACTGTAACTGTTGCTGTCACTGTCTTGTACAGGGTGGGGAAGCAAAATTTACAATGAACATTTAGTTGTTTTTTCTCAGCAGGCACTACGTCAATTGTTTTGAAACCAAACATATATTGATGTCATAATCATACCTAACACTATTATCCATACCTTTTCAGAAACTTTTGCCCATATGAGTAATCAGGAAAGCAAACGTCAAAGAGTGTGTGATTTGCTGAATGCACTCGTCACACCAAAGGAGATTTCAAAAATAGTTGGAGTGTCCATAAAGACTGTTTATAATGGAAAGAGAGAATGACTATGAGCAAAACTATTACGAGAAAGTCTGGAAGATACTATTAAAGAAGAATGGGAGAAGTTGTCACCCGAATATTTGAGGAACACTTGTACAAGTTTCAGGAAGCGTGTGAAGGCAGTTATTGAGAAAGAAGGAGGACACATAGTATAAAAAACATTTTCTATTATGTAAATTTTCTTGTGGCAAATAAATTCTCATGACTTTCAATAAACTAATTGGTCATACACTGTCTTTCAATCCCTGCCTCAAAATATTGTAAATTTTGCTTCCCCACCCTGTTATACATGCAGAAATGACCAAAAATAGTCACTTGCTCGATAAAGGGTTAAGACATTTCAGGGTATTCATATTTGTTCAGGTTTTTCCACATTTTTTGTGAAAGGATAGTTAGCAAATGTATTCACATATATAATTTCATATATATAATTCATATAATTGTACTTTTTAAGACTAAAACAAAGAGAAAAGTTTAAAGTTGTCATAATGTACCAGTTAGATAGATTATGATAGTATTTTACTGATCCAACCCACTATGTGGAACCTGAACTAAAATGATTTTGACATCCTTGACTGCTAATATTTTCAGTGTAATTTTTGTACTTCACAAATTCATCCCAAGGTATGGATTGGACCCTTCGGCAGGCCTGTTTTGACACCCATGCTCAATATCAGTGGTTCCCAACCTTTTTTGGCTCATGACCCCATTTTAATATAACAAATTTCTGGCAACCCCAGACATTCAAAATGGAAACAGAATTAATATGTTTTTGATAATGTAATAGTTTGCTATACTATGTTGCAAATAAATGTTAATTTTAGACGACATTTAGTCTATATAATGTATATTATTATGGACGGAGGCAGAAAAGGCAGGTGTAGATTACTGCACAAAGTGAGAATTTTATTTTCCTTGGTCAGGATATGTACAGTCAGTCCAGCTTGGATTTACAAGGCTGACAATTAATACTGAACAAACAAGAACTCAAACTATGAATTATGAAAGAGCTGCAGCATCTGAAACTGACCACAATGAACATTTGAAAGATAAACAGTACCACAGTGCTTCAGTTTCAGCTTCACAGTTTGTCATGTCTTTTATGTATTAGGATTGTCAACTCACCAATAATTTTTTATTAGTCAGTTTTTGTTTGTTTTTTTGTTTTGTTTTTTATCAATTACTAGAAATTCCAGGCGACCCCAAGGTTGAAAATCACTGCTCTATATGTCCAGCTTCTGGTGGGACAGTTGGTTTTCTAGATTTGGTGAAAGTTTCTAGAGTTTTGGAAACCGACAACAATGCAATACATTTGTAATATAGGTGCTTAAAGACAAAAAGCCTGAATAAAATGTGTGAATTAACCAGATAATCTTGTATAGTTTCTACTTGTATTATAGGGAGTGTGGCATCCAATGTTTTTGGTATTTGGCCCATACACAAACTTAAGTAATAGAGTCTTGGCATCTGCTGTAACATTTCTGGCATGTTCCACCCAAGAGTCACCCAAGTTTATTGAGGTGCAGCACTAAATTCCACAAATGACTGTTTAATAAGTCAAATTATTAATCATACAGTATTAAAAACAAAAATGCTGACTTCTGAAGAACAGATATAGTGAGAAATGAGTACCACAATAAGTTACAAGTCTTGTTTTCAGGGATAAGTATAATATTTCACCATCAAATAGCAGGGCTGATCCAAGATAAATGCTTCAAGAGCCTGATAATTTCATTTTAAGATGAATAGAACAGTCATGTTGCATTTCATTTCCAATACACAGGGTCTGTCATGTTCTGTCCATCTGTATATATCATCGCGTTTGGAGCTAATCCATTAGCTGAAATTAATTTTCCACGTGAGCTGTTTTCCTTCGTCTTAACAGGATCATCGACATCAGGAAACTGCACCTCCTGAAAGTAAATCAATCAGGAGCAGCAACCTGCATCTCCTGCCAAGACCAGCAATAAAATTTAACACAGTGGAGATTAATCAGCTGTCCACACTTTTCACTGGCCTGCACTAACACCACTGTTGTTTCCAAACTTTCTGAATTCAGTTATATTTCATCATAGGAATAGAAAGGCCACACTATACATATAATAAATGTTTATGTTGTAGGGCAGGGGTGTCAAACTCATTTTAGTTCAGGGGCCACATTCAGCCTAATATGATATAAAGTGGGCTGGACCAGTAAAATAATATAAGTAATAGGATAAGAACTTTTGAGTGTAAAAAGCAAATTCTGTAATGAAAATGTTTATATCCATAAATTGTACTTGAACATAACATGAACACATATGAACAAGATGAAAATTCTTTAGTAAAATAAGTGCAATGTTAACAATATTACGCCTTAGTTTATCATTTATAAATGTGGATCACAACTTAAGAGATCACAGTGGATCTACAAATACACAAAACATTAAATAACAGGAAGAATATTATAAAAATTCCACATACTTCTCTTAAGATGTTTCAGATGTTCATATTTTTTGTAAAAGACTAGTCTGTAAATGCAAACATTTTTGTGTAATTTTACTTTTTTTACACTAAAACAAAGAGCCATATTTACAGTTGTCATTATTTATAGGTTATTATGATAGTATTTTACTGGTCTTATCCACTTTAGACTGATATGACCTAAAATGATTTTAACCCTTTCATGCATGAATTGTGAGAACCTTAGTCAAGATTTTTTTCTTCAGTGTTTATATTCCTCCTTAGGCATGACAAAAACAATGCGAAAAAACAATGCGATCAAGTGTTTTTTTCCCTATGGTGTTACAAAAATATCCATGCATTTAATTTTTGAAGTAAAGAAACATATGTTTAAAACCCAATATCAGAAAGTGATATGAAAACAATGAAATAAAAACATTTTTAATGCTGCTAATCTGATGTCTTCTCACATTTTAACATATTCTAATGCTAGTAATTACTCACTTCATGGAGATGATATGCAAAAAAAAACTTCTTGTCTAACAAATAATTGATTTACACTTAAACATGTTAGTGCAGATCAGGTTTATCAAGAATAGCAAAGTTACAGTAATGGTCTGAATGTCAGTGTATGGGATGGTGCGTAAGTGTTCACTGTGTTGGCTGATATGGAACTAAAACAAAAAAACCCATGAATATACAAGAGAACAGCTGGAGAATAACTGTCCACTGGAGTGGCCCATGCATGAAAGGATTAAGATCCTTGATTATTAATATCTTCAGTTATTTTTGCATTTCACAAATTCATCCCAGGGGCCAGACTGAACCCTCTGGCGGGCCGGATTTGGCCCCCGGGCCACATGTTTGACACCTGTGTTGTAGGGAGCACATTGTCTGGACTGTGTATTGTCTGAGTGTCTGCGTGTACATTACCCTACTGCTGGCGGACAGCGGGACAGATTAGTCCATTTGATATGTAAACAGAGGAGTGAGAGAAAAGTAGTGTCATGTGAGACAATCGTGCAAACGTGTGCTTCAAAGAGTTGCAATGACACACAACCCATAGTATGTAGGCTGTATTTATGCCATGTATAGGGGCTTTGTTGACTGTCTCCTTCTGTCCAGACGTTAAGGAAACCCTCTTTGAGCTTTGGGTTTGCTTTGAAAACTTGAGCGACAAGTTGAGCAGCATATCTTCCCCTGTGCTAAGCGGTACTGATAGACAGCTCAAGTCTGCCTCTCCCCTCCCTCTTTCCTGCTTCGTCGGCCGATAGAACCGACATGCATTTTGTGTGTGTGTTGAAACATATGCATGAATAAGTACAAGATTATGATCAAGCAAGTATTTCCTAAGATGCTGTTTTTCTAACACAGCTACTGGAACTGTAATCTAATCCAGGATCAAAAGTCACTATTAACCCACAGCAGTGGACCTGGGGGCTCCGTGTTACTTGATTACACACAATAAATCTTTCAACCAGCACTACCTCATGTCATTTTACCTACTTTTCCTGTTTGTTTCTTAACAGTGATACTGGGAGACTTTGTGGATGTCCCTCCAAATGATTCAGTGCGCTCTTTAGCAGAGGAGGAGACCACATTACCATGTATCTACAGTAAACCCAGCCCAGATGTAACAGTGGTACAGGTCTCATGGTTTAAAGAAAACAGTGATGGCACCAAAGAGCAGCTCATCACTGCACACCATGAAAATGGACAAACAGGTATGTTATAACATAGTGGCCTAACCCACTGTGGGTTCTTGTTGCTCAAGTCATGCCACTCTCTAAAAACATGTATTGTAAAATGTCTTCACACTGAAAAACTTCCTCTTTCATTACACCAAGTAATTCCTCATTTAACACAGCACTTAGTCTTATATTACCAGTGCAGTGAGCAAACTCTCTAGTTGTTTTACAAGTTGTTGACATTAGGGATGGAAGGTTTTTCCCTTTTACTAAAGATGGAAAGCTATCTCAAAGTGTTGAACAAACTGTGAACCATTAGAAACACAGACAATTTTCAGAAGAATATATACACTGTAAAAAAAATCCTGTTGTTTTTACGGAAAAAAACTGGCAGCTGTGGTTACCAGAACAATACTGTAAAAAACACATCCAACTGTAAACATATTTATGAAGTAACGTGTCGATTTAAATGGTAAATGGACTGCACTTATTTAGCGCATTTTCTCCACCTTCATGGTGTCCAAAGCGCTTTCCAAATCCACCAGGTCCAACTGGGAGCAATTTAGGCTTTAGTGTCTTCCATGGACACTTTGACATATGGACAGTCAGAGCCAGGATTCGAACCACCAACCCTTTGGTTATTGGACGAGCTGCTCTACCAACTCTATCAATCCATTAATTTACAAATTTAAAATGTTAAATTGTTGAATGTTTACTGTTTTATCACTTTTTTATAAAAAAAAAAAAAAAAAAAAAAAAAAGGCAGATATGCCGTTATTTCAACAGTATGGTCTTGCAATTTAAACGGCACCACATTATTTTTCAATGTACAGTTTTATTTTCTAAATACAATAGAAATACATAATTTGTACATACAAACCTGGTTTTGTTCACATACTCTTCCAGCTATACTTGATTCAATCGTTAACACAAAAATCTTTTCAAATAAACAACTTTGCATTGTATTGTCACTTACAGTTTTTTTATGTTGCAATTTTACAACTTTTTAGTGTTAATTCTACAGTCATTTTTTACAGTGTATAAATGTGCCAAGACTCTCATCTTTGTACAGTTTATTTTTGGGGATTTTAACTGTGCGACATAATTGGATGATACTGTGAGCTAAGTGTAAATATAATGGTATCAATACAGGCATATGTATGGAACTGAAAAACAAAACCCTTAGGTCTGTTTTGCACTTGCTCAGCTTCATTTCTTGTGTCACATCCATTTCCCCACACTCCTTTGACTCTCTCTCTGCAGTTGCTTCCCTTTCTTTAACATCAGTGCGTTCGTCCCTCCTTACCTCTTCCTCTTTTTGTCTGCAGCGTTTGGGACGTGGTCTCGGCGGCTGCGCTTCAAAAGCAGCGAACCCACCGTTGATTCCTCTCTGGTTCTCATGACCACTGAGACCTCTGATGAGGGGAAATACATTTGCCAGGTCGACACCTTCCCCCTCGGCAAATATAACAAGGAGATGTCACTCACTGTGTGGAGTAAGTGCTTCTGCCACTGGAACAGAGGACAGATTACCTACGACAAAGTTACTGTAATGAAAGGAAGTGATAATATCAGTATATGAGGTTGAAAATTTAGGAAGTGCACATGTACCCACACTCTAAGTCAGAATTGCAACCTCATTTATGTGCATTCACAAACAGCATATCATTTCTCTAAATGACTAATAGCCAACAACAAATCAAATAATTAGTAACAGTGTTTTATTATGCAAGATTGGTGTTTGTTACAGTCCATGTAATCTCATAAAAGACAATATTACATGAATGTTTATCGAAGTGCTCCTGAATATATCATTATAACCTCCAATCTACCAGTAAAGTAAAGGTTTCTACATGAAATATTTGTCTTATATATTCATATTTGCATTTTTTTACATGCATTTTTTAAAAGTAATTTTCTCTGCAGTGAAAAGTTTTTTGTTTTTTTTTATTTGAATAAAGCTCTGAAACTTTTGTCCCCTACAGACAAAAATAACAAAACAAAACAAAATGCATTGCTTGGTCTCAGGAGGATACATCCAAAAATATTTAGCCCTATAAATTTGCATATTAACCCTTTCATGCACAGTGGTCACTGCAGTGGACAGTTATTCTCCAGCTGTTCTCTTGTATATTCATAGATTTTGTTGTTTTAGTTGCATATCAGCCAACACAGTGGACACTTATACACCATCCCATAATACACTGCAATTCATACCATTACTGTAACTTTGCAGTTCTTGAGAAACCTGATCTGTAGCAACATATTTTAGTGTAAATCAATTGCTAATTGTTATTAGACTGTAATTAACAGTTTTGGGTTTTTTTTAAGTTGTTGTGTTTTGTTGTTTTTTGGATATTATTTGAGTGAGTAATAACTACTATTATGGTATGTTAAAATGTGAGAAAACATCAAATTAGCAGGATTAAAACAATTTTTTCCATAGTTTTCACACAGTATGACAGTAAATGCATGTTTCTTTGCTTCAAAAATTAAACACATGGTGTCCAGCTGAGTGGACAATTTTTGTAACTCCATGAAAAATAGGTTCATAAAAAATTTTTTTAAAAAAATTCAATCACATTGGTTTTTTTATGCCTAAAGAGGAATGAAAACACTCAGGAAAAAAAAAAATCTTGATTAAAGTTCTCATAATTCATGCATGAAAGGGTTAATTACTAATCTTAGCCAATTTTGATGGGTTCTTATAATTTCTAAACATATTTTCCATCATACAGGTAATTGTCAGACTAAAGTGTGTATGTTCCTCAATGATTTGATTATTAAGTAGTTTTTAGATGGAGTGTATGTTTTTACCGGTAGTTTTTTATGTCACAAAATCAAGTTTACGTGTACCCTCTGACTAAACACCATAACATTCCCTCCTCCAGCTGTTCCTATCTCCTCTCTTGATCCTGTCATCCTGGAGGAGGGAAAGCCGTATGGAGTTGCCGCTTCCTGTCGCTCTGTAGGCAAACCGTCCCCCACCCTGTCCTGGGACACGGAGCTGAACGGCCAGTCCACCAACCGCTCCTCTGACAATGGGGCGGTCACCTCCCACTTCTCCCTGTACCCACTGAGGGGCATGAACGGCAAGAGGCTAGACTGTTTGGTGTGGCATCCAACGTTTCAGGGCCCCCGCAGGATCAGAAACAAGCTGGTGGTGCACTGTAAGTTTTCATTAGTCGACTCCCACAGCTTATCCTGAACCACTCTAAAGGCAGAACTGATTATTAAATATAGCTGAGTGTCTACTCGAAAGCACGCACTAGGGTTTTGACACTTTTAAATCATGCATTGAACAAGCATACATATAAAATTAAAACAATTGCACTCAATTCCTGGTTTTTAACTTTTAACTGAAGGAAGAGGCTTCAATACTGCCATATCTCACATAACAAATGTTCTCTTTATCACTGTTTTCTATTTGAAATATCAGAAAAATGTTGTTGCTCGCACTTTAATTGCAACTCATCATGGATTTTAATATACAACAGCCTAAACATTAAGCTTTTACATTGCTATGTGTATTGTAATTCCCTTAGAAGCAGCATTCGTGTCATTTCCAAACTGAATTTAACCTATAAAGACCCAAACACAATCATCTACTGACCTAAAATGTTTAATAACTGCTGATCCACTAATTCTATCAATCCATGTAAATAATTGGTGTAAAATGCAGTTTGGCATCTTTTCATGGTCATCAGATATGACCCATTTAGACGTTCAGAGGCTCCGTAGTGAACATGGAAACACCATCATCTTCTACAACATTGATTCACCAGTAAAAGCAATGGAGTTGGATGAATGACAGTGGATGGAGACACTTGTTTTCACTTTCAGTTATGGATATCTTTGCTTAAAAATTCAGTTTTTCTTCAGTTTTCTTTGTTTGAGTTTTCATGAACATCTAAATATTGGAAATTAAATATAGGAAAATACATAATTTACAGTGAAAAGTGCAAAATACAGAGGATAATATTATTTACATTTATGCATTTGGCAGATGATTTTTTCCAAAACAACTTACAGGGGGAAGATTAACAATTAAGCTCTCTCTCTCTCTCTCTCTCTCTCTCTCTCTCCTCTCTCTCTCTCCTCTCTCTCTCTCTCTCTCTCTCTCTCTCTCTCTCTCTCTCTCTCTCTCTCTCTCTCCTCTCTCTCTCTCTCTCTCTCTCTCTCTCTCCTCTCTCTCTCTCTCTCTCTCTCTCTCTCTCTCTCTCTCTCTCTCTCTCTCCTCTCTCTCTCTCTCTCTCTCCATTATTTGTAAAGCACTTTAAAACAACCACAGTGGACCAAAGTGCTGTACAGAAGAATAAATAAAAACCAAAATAAAAGAATAAAATACAAGAAGAGATTAAAAACATAAAACAGCTGTACAATTAAAAACAGTGTCGTACAGAAGATGTACAGATATTATAATAAATGGTGGCAAATTACTTAATAAAGGTAAAATGGAGAGAAAAATTCATTTGGGAAAATTAGCACTGGGTCTTTATTGGTTATCTCACCATATTTCTTTTTCCCTCCAGTCCCTCCACATGCAGAGGTGACTGGCTACAAAGAAGACTGGTATACAGGTATGCAGAATGCAGCCCTGAGGTGTGTGAGTGGAGGAAACCCCAGACCACAGAGTTTCACCTGGACCAGGTACAGTAGGACCCGTCTCCTTCTCTGGCTGTCTGGTCTGACTAACTGTCTGCTGTTACAGTCTGGTTGCTGTTACTTTTCTCCTAACTTCAACAGCGATCATGCTAATTACTCTGCTCTGATTTCTCCAGCGAAGACTGTAAATGCAAGGTTGTGCTCCAGTCAACGTCAGGGTCAAATTTAAACATCGCAATTACACTTTGCAGTCACACTTGTAATTTTAGCCTTTGCAAATCTCTACATAATGTTTGGGTTAGTTCTCCACCCATCTCTGACTGTGCACTTCACACTTTACTTTACTTTACTTTACTTTACTTTACTATGTGTGTTTCATGCTGTTACTGACAAGTGTGAAAAAGCTACTTTCAGAACGCTTACATTTTGACACTGATAAAAAATCTTAAAACACATGCATGCACACTTGTAATATAAAGTTTGTTGGGTACTATTGTTCACCATTTTGCTGAATAGATATAGCAGTGATACCCTATTAAGTAATTTAATGTTCAACAGATTTTAATAATGAATATAAAAGGGACAAAAACATCCACTATTAACTTAAATCATTTACTGATATAAAAGGTGAAGTCACTGTTGATCCACTAATCCTATCAATACATGTAAATAATTGATGTAAAATGCAGTTTGTCATCTTTTCATGGTCATCACATATGACACATTTGGATGTTCAAAGGCTCTGTGGTTACCGTGGAAACATCATCATCTTCTATCACATTGAGTCACCAGTATGGATGGAGACACTTGTTTTAAGTTTACTTCCTGATATATTTTACTCGGAAAAGTTGCTTTTTCTGTTGTTTTCTATGTTTCTGATATAGAAACCCTTAACTTCAGTTTGAGCTTTTACAAACATCTACATGATCAAGAAATTAAATGTAGGAAAAGACCTGATTTTCACTTAAGAATATAAAATTCAGAGCATAATATTATAATAAATGTTAATAAATCACTTAATAAAGGTTAAGTATAGAGAAAAAATCATTTGTGAACTACCACACAAGTAGTACTGGGTCTTTATGGGTTAAATCCAACATGACAGATGTGTTATTTTGCTGCTACACACTGATGTAGCCGCTGAACAGACAATTAGGTTTCACTTCTTATCAAGTATAAAAAGAATTAAGGAACACACGAGAGGAAAAAACTAAACTTGGCTGCCTTTTGCGAACTGCTTTAAGTTGAAAATGGCAGAAAAGTAGCTTTCAGTTCTTTGTTTAAGTTCTTTTGTTAAGACTTACAATGCCATCCGACAACAAAAAAAAAGGAATTAGACTTACGGTATCTGACTTTGATACACGTCTGTACCTGTTAGTAGGATGAGTTCATTGTATGCAAAAACAAAAATACAGAATATCACTACATGTATTGTTTCATGTGAGTACAGAGGCATTATTGACCTTCCCCTCCATGCATTGTATTTATATTAAATCTCTTGTATAACCTGTTTTCTTTCTATGTTTTTGTCTTTGTAAAAACTGCTGTGAGGTAAACAATGACAAAAACTTGCATGTAAATATGCTCCACAATATGCGTCATGTTTTTCATGATACCTTTAGGGATAGATTTATTCATTTTCATACAGTTCTGAAAAAGTACCTTGATTGTACAACATCTGTTGATACCGAAACTGACTATACAGAGTATGATGTAACCCTAAAACTTCTTAGGTCTAACATGTGAGAACAGAAATTAGTTTTGTTAGTCTGTGGTGGGGGCAAAGAGGAGAAATATTGCTGCTTTTTTAACAACAGCTTTCAGTCCAACATGGCAAAAGTGTAGGTTGTGTTGAGTTGTTGAACATATTAGAGAACCATATTTATGTTGTTTTTGAGAACTGTTTTCTGTCCAAAATAGTAGAAAAGCAGCTCCGTTGTGGAGCAACTCTGTGGTAATAGAACGACAAATTGAGTTTCATTTCTTGTCGGTGTAACTTCTTTGGAAGAGCTGGATCTCCACCCATTCCACATGATTTAGCCACACAACTCCTGGCATCATCACCCACTGAATCTGCCACCTCAGTGGAAACTCACAGATTTTAATTTTGTGTTTGTCATTTGAGTTTCGGCGCCTCATTATTCATCTTAAAACCCACTGAGGGATTGACTCAGGTAAAAAAAAAGACTTTTCTGCTTGACTCATTTAGTGTCATCTTTAAGCCATTCCCTTCAGTGCATTAATATATTCTTAGGGTGTGGCTGTTGAATTTGTTTAGAAAAATGTAAGCCATGAAAATGACTAGAAGAGAAATTGCTCCTGTCAAAATGGAAGATGTGACAGTTAGGCCCCCAGGGAGAAAAAGACATTGAATGTGTGTCTAAAATACAGTAGAAAATAAGATGACAGTATCCACTCATTGGAGTTGTTTTTGTCCTATGATGACGTACATATTAGTTAGCGTTAGTCAGAGGAACACACCTTGGGAAAGGAGTTTTTGTGAGTAAGGCTTACCAGACGCACGGCATGCAAACAGGTAGCATACTCATGAGCACATACGCACAGAGCACCAAATCAAAACTGAAAACCTTTAGTTAAGTTGGGCTATCTCACATTTGAGGTGAACGCACACGCTCACTCACATGCACACACAGGCGGCTACAGCGGCAGTGGGCAAACCTGTTGGCTCTGTCAATAAAAGGTGGCAGGTGAAGAAATAAGCTGGTGTCACAGTGTCATGTTGCGGCTTGTGCCGAGAGCAGACAGATGAGATAGTTTCACACGAAGGAGGGAGGAAGGGGGGGATGAGAAGAAAAAGGGAAAGGGAAGAAGTATAGTGGGAGAAGGTGAGCATTGGGGTGAGCCAGCGGGTGATAAGTGGAGGAAGAGGAAGTGAAATGTGTGGATTTGTGTGAGATGTTATCATCGAGGCGTGCCTGTTGTGTATGTAAAAACACACAGTTCCATTTTCCTGTTGGTGATACGGGATCTTTTGTTGAAAAAAAGCACTCTATGCAAAATATGAGTGCTCCTATAACTTCCAGTGAACACAGACTGACGTTTTTTCCATTCAGTGTTACCAGGGCTAATGTCATAAAAGTAGAAAATAGGTTTGAATCAAATGTGTCACAAACAAGAACAATGAAGCAACATCTAAGACAGGATTGCTCATTGCAGTTTCCAAAACATTTTTAGTGAGTCATACTGCCAGGAAGAAGACAAATAGACATTGCAGTTTGAGTAAATGCTTATGTTATTGCTATTTTCACAGATTAATATACAAGAATGACTTTCAACTAAGATATTAAGGGTGCAGTAGCATGAGATTTCACAGAATGATATCACGGTACACATTTATTATCAGCTCAAATGATCATTAAAGTCACGAAAACAGAAGGTATTCTTTCCGACCTAATAAATGCTTATTAAAATTCAAATCTTTTCTGTTAATGTACATAATTCTCACTGTCAAAATGCTGCAATTAAAAAACAAGAAGGTTTTTCTATCTCCTGTTTAAACTAGATACTTTAAGAGGTTTGTATGTGGCTTAAGATGATGAGTCTGACCGACAGTTGAGACAGCTTCTCTGCGCAGTTGCTTTTTTTTTTTTTCTCCAATATTATAGATAAGGTATGTATGTGGTTCCTTAGATGAGACATATCAATGCTTGAGCTCATTCTTATCATTTTTGTAAGAGTTTAAAACTTGTGTCAGCAAAAGAGATAGAGTGGTTTTAGGCACCGCCAGAAATGGAAAGTCTCCAGCAATAAAACTGTTATCACTAAACATACCGTACATTCATGTAACACACCCTAAATAATATGAATGTTGAATGAAGACGTGGCAAACAACATAAAATAACATCAACATGATTTGGTTAAATCTAATGTCAACACATCACACACATCACATATGCAAATGTCAACGCATGATAACGTGTTTATGCAAACATGCAACAAGTTGTGTGGGTTTATTGTGAAAGAGATCATGTTTACAGTGTCTTTTAGTGGAAGAACAAAAACACAAATACACTTGCTGAAAAAATTATTAGACCACACTGTAAAAAAAAAAAAAAAAATGACTGTAGAAATAACACCAAAAAGTTGTTAAATTGCAACATAAAAAAACTGGAAGTGACAATACAAAGCAAAGTTGTTTATTTGAAAAGATTTTTGTGTTAACGATTGAATCAAATATAGCTGTAGTTTTTACAGAAAGAGTATGTGAACACAACCAGATTTGTAAGTAGAAATTATGTATTTCTATTGTTTTTAGAAAATAAAACTGTACATTGAAAAAGAATGTGATGCCGTTTAAACTGCAAGACCACAATGATTGAAAATCATTGACCATAAAGGCCAATTTGCTTTTTATTTATTTATTTTTTTTTTTTTAAAGATATAAAAAAGTAAACATTTAACAATTTAACATTTTAAATTTGTAAATTAATGGGTTGGTAGAGTTGGTAGAGCGGCTCGTCCAGTAACCAAGGGGTTGGTGGTTCGAATCCTGACTCTGACTGTCCATATGTCAAAGTGTCCATGGAAGACACTGAAGCCTAAATTGACCTGGTGGCTTTGGACACCATGAAGGTGTAGAAAATGCACTGAATAAGTTCAGTCCATTTACCATTTAAATCCAGTGTTAAATCTACATGTTTAAAATGTTAAATCTACATGTTACTCCGTAAATATTTTTACAGTTGGATGTGTTTTTTACAGTATTGTTCTGGAAACCACAGCTGCCAGTTTTTCTCCGTAAAAACAACAAGATTTTTTTTACAGTGCACCCTTGTTTTCTTCAATTTCTTTTTTTATTTTAATGCCTGATACAACTAAAGATACATTTGTTTGGACAAATATAATGATAACAACAAAAATAGCTCATAACAGTTTATTTCAGAGCTGATATCTATACATTTTTCGTGTTCTCTTGATAATAACCAAAATCACTTCAGATCTTACATCAGTAGCACTGTACTGCCAAAAACAGTTGTTTTTAGGCATTCCGTGTTTTCTTTTCTGTCTGTTTTAGTCACATGATACACACAAGAGTTAGTACTTGAGTGCATAACCATTATTTTTGATGACTTTTGATGGTCTAATAATTTTTTCCAAAACTGTAGGGGTTAGGATGATTAGTCCCTAACAAACTGGATAAAAGTTCACAACCTGCAGAAACAGAAAAAATGTCTTCATAGAAATGTGACAAAACACAACACCAGTATGTTCATGCTGTAAAATGTGTTGTTTTCAGTAACATTCCAATGAACCACTTTTCGTTTTGCAGAACTGGTGGACAGCTGCCAGAAGGTGTGATATCCCACCCTAATGGAACACTATTTTTTGGGAGACCCCTAAGCATGTCAGATGGAGGCTTATACCAGTGTATGGCGAAGAATGAAGTGGGAATAGGGAGAGCGGAGATGGAGGTGACTGTGGCAGGTAGATGACATCACTCACAGATCAGACTTGTCAGAACAATGTGCCCTGTAGATTTACATGTATACATGTACTTTGCCTGTTTAATCCTGTTAATTGTATTTCACAGAGTCCAAAGAAATCAAGCCCCCTCTTGAAAACATGCTAATGATCATCGTGGGAGCAGTGGCTGGCGGTTTGCTGATCTTAATGCTTATCATTATCATCGTTGTCACTTGCCACCACAAGCGCAAGAACAAGAAACTGGAGAGGGAGCTCACTGAAAAGAAGTAAGCTACCATAACAACATGTTTAATTAAGATGAGATAAAACTTTAATGATTTCCGCAGGGCAGACCGAAGTTTGAGAATAAATAGAATGGAGCACATATGGGTTATTAGCCATATTAAAACTGACACTTTCAGCAGTAGAGCATGTTAAGTACAGTTATGGGATATTTAATGTGAAAAGTTTACACCTCAGCTGCACATATATTCAAGAAAACACATTAAATGCCTGAATGTTGAATAAGAAATTCAAAGCTGAAATATACATAGTTTATACATAATAATAAAATATTTGTAATTCATTGCATGTTGCTTATTTAAATGTTTTCCTGCTTTTTATCTGTTTCTTGTTTCTCACAGGGAGGAAATAAGCACTCTCTCCAGGCATGCATCTTTTCGGAGAATGAACTCAATCAGCACAGACGCCAGAGGAGCGGTACTATAACTGAATTATTCCTTTCACACTGACATATTTCCACTGTATGTTTCCGACCTAGTTCAGAGACTTTGATGGGATTTATCAGAATGGGAAATGGCAGTCCCTGTTTGTTCACACTTCATAGCAGTGATCAGCACATCAATACACATTAGACATACGCATAGAGACACATTAACCCTTTCATGCATGAATTATGGGAACCTTAGTCAATATTTTTTCGTGAGTGTTTTTATTCCTCTTTAGGTATGAAAAAAACAGTGCAAATGATTTTATTTATTTATTTATTTATTTTATGAACCTGTTTCTCGTGGAGTCACAGAAATGTCCACTCAGCTGGACACCATGTATTTAAGTTTTGAAGCAAAAAAACATGTATTTAAAACTCTATACTGTGTGAAAACTATGAAATAAAAACATTTTTAATGCCGCTAATTACTAAATCACTAATGTTTTCTCACATTTTTATCATACTCTAATATTAGTTATTACTCATTTCATGGAGGTAAAATCCTCCTGAGACCCAGGAATTTGACAGTTTTAGCTTTGTTACATTAAAAATATTGTCTTGATTGGAAACTGCATAATGCAACAGTTTTTTCAGACACATTTTAAAATAATTTTTATTTATTGATTGATTTTTTTTTTAATGCAATGTCCTTTGTAATGCACAGTTTTTTTTAAAAGTAAAATAAAGTTTTTTCATTTCAGGGGAGGTATTCATATAAGCCTTTTTTTTTGGGGCTTCTAACTCTCCTGC